>NW_015642610.1:861769-891846 GCF_001515625.1 Sinocyclocheilus rhinocerous
ATATATATTATCATTTACTCACTTTTATGTAAAAAAAAAAAAAGTGAATAAAAAAATTATATATGAACAAACCCTTTAAAAATTTAAAGGCTAAATCGGTCTCATTGTGAATCTAAAACAAGCACCCAAATAGGAAATCTAAGAGCTAATTCAGGTTAAAAAAAGAGAACAGAATCAGCCATTCATTTGTGCTCTAAAAAGGTTAAGCAGGTTCCAAAGTGTATATTTTTTCATCATGTACCTCCGCTTCTGGGACAGAGTTAAAATAGACACTGGGACTGTAAAGATGAGGAAAGGTGAACAGGTGGGCCAGTCAATCTGTAGAACAAGGCTGGCTGCCAACCTTGTGTGTGTGTGTGTGTGTGTGTGTGTGTGTGTGTGTGTGTGAGAGAGTATAAAACTGTGTCGTGGATGCTGCTGATTCACCGAGACCGCGTGTGTGTGTGTGTGTGTGTGTGTGTGTGAGATAGTATAAAGCTGTGGGAGAGTGAGAAAAGGACTTTCACAAGAGCAGAGAGAGAGACCCCACTGTTCCTAATGAGCTATGAGAAAGTGCCCTCTCAGCAGAGTGACACAGACAAAATCTGTGTGTAGAGAGTTGGGGAATGGTATGTGGGGAGTTGATATTATTTCTCTGTTGGAGAGATGCACCAATTCTCAGTAAAGTCGACACAGTTCTCACTTTCCGATGTCACTGTATTATTCTACTTTTCCACGCTCATGTACACACACCCACACAATAGTTAGAGCATCATCGCTTAGATCACATCTCAACTGGGAGCCCAATTCCAGTAGGATGTGGGCACATGGATGGGCATCTGTGCCAGCGTGTCACACATTTGCCAGGCTATGATGGGTTCCCAGAGGCTGGGCACATATCCAGTCGGCGCTAAGCTAGGAGTACCAATGTGTGATTCATCCCAGAAACATTCAGAGTGATACATTCACAGTGCTGTCATTTTTCACCAATATCTCATGCAGTTTTCTAAGCTCTTTTCTAGAATCTTGCATCCAATATACCAAAATGCTTGAAACTCTTATTGTTAAAATGAACATGCAGCCTCATTTGAAATCAAATTTACTTTCAAAAAATGGCATATTTCTGAGTGAAATTCAAGATTTGATATTATCCATTGGAAAATGGTTGGATCATTGGACCAGAATGGAATCAAGAATGGAATATGAGTTTATTACATTTTGATGAAAGATTGGAAAGACTAGAAACATTTTTTTTTTACATGAACATGAAACGTTCACAAAAAGACCAATAACATGTAATAAGTAAAATTGGTCCATAAAACTTAAGTATACAATTATGTTGCTATAAGCATGAAATAATGGAATTTAAAAAATAATAAAATACGACTATAACAAAATGCTGTTTATAAATACCAAGACGGTTCACTCGTATAATTATGAATAGGAGAAACTACAACATGCATTATGGCAGAATAAGTCCAGCTTTCTAAATAAAAGAGCCAATTGGCAATTTGTAATGTAATCGCATCACTACAGTCGTTAGAAGCTCCGGTTCCCATAGAAACAATCAGTGTCCTGAGAAGTGCTTGGGGCCACACATGCTCATTGGCTTTACCAACCTTAAATACAAACTTTTTAAATTCTATTTGAACATAAGAAACACTATTTTTGGTTGCAGTTCATGTCAGATTTGTTTGTTGATTTGAAATATGTTATTTAAATGTGAGATTGTCAAGCAGTTTTTGAGATTTTCCCCATTCAAGTGACATTGCTATGACTTTCAAACAGGTTTCCAAAACCATCTCCCTGTCTTCAATAGGCCAGAAAACAGATAGCCCCACCCCAAACTTCACCCCATTGGTTGAGCCTTGTTGCTGGTCAGATACTCAAACAAACAGACCAATGTTTTGAAAACAACACAGTGCTACAAGTCTACAAATGACTTTTACTTATCATCCTCTGCACTTTAAACTGAGATTGAGGAAAGTATTCCTCCTTCTAGCGCTAAGGGTTCGAGAAATACAAGACATGAAGAGTTGTTGAGACAATTAAATCATTTTGTTTGTTATATTGACCTGAATAGTCCAAAAAAAAGAGAACTTGAACTGTTGGTTCAGCAACCAGAAGAGATTAGCATCAAACCTCACACACACACACACACACACTGGAAAAGGGAGACAGAGCCTGCAGGGCACTCATCCTTACCATCCTTTCAGCACATGCACGGACACATGCACACACACACACCATCTCACACTGCTCCAAATGAGATCTCTTACACCAGCCCTCTGCTTGCCATCCATTTTTAATGGGCTGATTAAAAGCATGGCTTCCCTGATGAATCACAACATGCCTGAGTGTGAGAGAGAGAGAGAGAGAGAGAGGGAAGAGTCAAACGGGTTCACACGCTGAGGTGAGAGAGGAGAGAGAATGAAGAGGATGTGGGGGGAGAGGAAGGAGGGCTGGCACAGGCAGCAGTGATGTCTCTTTTGAAGCCCCTCACAAGGCCATGAAGAGCTGAGGGCACGGCTGGAGAGCGTTAAAATAACTAGCTGCACACACGCTGCGGAAAAAGAGAGTGAGGGAGGCAGAGAATGAGAAGAAGTGAGCGTGAGGGATAGAGACAAAACCACTCTCAGTGCATGTCTACTGGCTAGTCAAGCATTCACTTCAGTCGAGAAACAAGATCATCATTATTTAAACGAGGCTTCCCTCTCGTGTGAATGTTAGATTGTCTCAGCGCAGACAACTGTGGGCGTATGACTGCGTGTCAAATGGGACACGGATCGCATGTAAATGTGGGTGTGTTTGTGAGATTGATTTGAGAGTACATGTATGTATGTGTTTGTAATTTCTGCGGTTTGGCATAATGGTCTGCTAAACGCTTCTTGTTGAAGCTCTCAGACGGGAGAGAGGATCCCTGCTGCCTCATAAATGCAGACCTCTTCCGTTCTGAGTTTCATTGCAGGTGGAGCTCTTAAGACTGTATAAATAGCTTAACATTAAAACTGGAGTGTGTCATTTCTACACAACTAATGTCACTCAAACACATTATAAAGAAAATATGACCCTTTTCAGAAAGATTTCCTGAACACTCCCCCTGTCTGCCATTGGTCGAACAAACAGATGTCACATCCCAATGTCACGTCATTGGTCGAGTCATTGTCACTGTTTTGAGCTGGTTCTCAAAAAAACCTATGTAAGTTTGCACACACACACACACACACACACACACAAAATAAAAATTAAGCAGCACAACTGTTTCCAAAATTGATAATACAATATAATATAATATAATATTGAGCACCAAATCAGCATATTAGAATAATTTCTGAAGAATTATGTGCCTCTGGAGTAATGGCTGCTGACAATTTGGCTTTGTCATCACAGGAATAAATTAAATAAAAAAAAAACATTAAAATAAAAAACTGTAAATTGTAATAATGTCACTATATTATAGATCTTACTGTATTTTATCAAATAAATGCATTTGTGAGAATAGGAGCCAAAATATAAAGATAAAAATATTATAAAAGTTATAAATTTTTTTAGCAATACATGTTTTTAATGTATAAAAAATGTGAGTTTCATTGTGTTATATAACAAGAAGCTTTATTTCACTTTAGTTTAACTTGAATTGACAGTCATGGGCCACTCAGACTGGTGACACAGCAGGTTCCTGTCCTACAATCTCAGCAAACACTCACTTTGATGTTCTTACACAGGAAGTGTCAGAACCAATATTATGACTGACAAATGGATATTTTCTTCTTTTTTGGACTATATTTTGGCTCATAAAATAGGTCTTTGAAACCACATAAAGCATTAACTTTTCCATTTTTCATCAAACTATTTGTTTTCGCTTTGTTGCTAGAACCAGTATATGCCTGTCAATACTGTCTTCACTGAATGTAAAAGCTGAATCACTGAAGAATCTCTATCTCTGAATTTGATATCAGAGTGTCCTTACATTTGGATCGGTTTCTCAATTGGGATGGCAGTGTGTTTGAGTGCCAACTCCACTCTTGGCTTCAGGATGTTCTTAAACAGGTCTGTTCAGGACCAGAGGATTTTCACCAGCTCTCTGATGTAAAGCTAACACTAAACACCCGTGGCCGACATATGTTCCATTCACCACAGTGTCACTCTTCATTTGTAATTATTTTTCCTGGTTGGCTCGCTCTCCTTCTCTTTGAGATAAATAGTGTTGGGACAGTGGGGAGCTCAGAGGACTGATGACCTGTTCCAGAGCGTTAAACCTGTGCTCATGGCTGGAGGAGAGTGAGTGAAGATGACAACCATCAAAGGGCTCAACTCCACTGTGATGTATTGGCAGTAGGCTATATTAATTATCTTTCTCTCAATCTCCCATAAATAAAACGGATATCCTCAGGTCTAGGGTGAGTTGAAATGCTTAGCAGATACTTCTTGTCATATTTCAAAAGTGGATATTTTCCACTTGGCTAGGAGAAAGCTTGGCACCTGTTTCATGCATTCAATTGTAGCAACAGATTACCAACGGACCAATGGAAATGAAGAGATTTTACTGTAGTGTGCATGTGTGCGTGTTTTGCAGACAAGAGGCAAGGTGAGCAAAAGTTCATCACTGGATTAGAAAGGCTATTAAAGTTGAAAGTATTTCTCTGAGACAGGGGCGAGCGAGCCGAGGATGAATAAAAGACCCTGGTGGGTCCTGTCACAAATGTTCTTTGTTTCCATCCTTTCACCTATTTCTACGCAACAACCAAAACTTAATCCTTCACTCATGATCTTCAATGCAAGAGCTTGGAGGGGTGTAGTTTGCCTTTTGTGTTGTTGTAAAGTTAAGACATCCAAAACAACTGAATTTCAGGCCTGAAAGAAAGAGAAGAAGAAGAAAAAGAAAAAGAAAGAAAGAAAGAAATCAAGACCACCAGGCTACTGGTGCAAAGAGAGGCATGGAATGGAGTGGAATGAGTGTGTGTAAGATGAAGGAAGGAAGGAAGGAAGGACGGACGGACGGACGGCAGTGACACACACACTTTCCCACTGCCTGAGACACCTGCTCACAGTCAGAGGTCGGGTCTAATTCCTGCTGCTCTGTTTCCTGAGCAAGAGGGCTTTTAATTTAGCAGTTGCTAACTCAGCCCAGAACACACACTAACTGTGGGGGAGACAAATCGAGAGCTGCCAGGACCTTAGAGAGAACAGTCTGTCTCCGTTCTCCCAGCGCTAAGACCTGGGTCACCTGAATATTCATATGAGTGATGTGATGTGAGCATGTAAAGAGCGTTTAGCTTTAGCTCAAGTGTGTACAGTTGTAGATATGAAGTCATTTGTGCATGATTATGAGCAAATATACTTCACAAGAAACAGATAATTAAAAGCAATGATCTGAAATTTATTAAACTAATTTTATCTCATTATTGGTTTCTCAATAGCTCTGTTCCAAAACCTAGCGAGCTGTCTCGCCATCTACAGTTTCGCACAGGTAAACATCCTAACTTACAAAAGTTAACCCTCATGAGTGACTAATGTGAAACAAATAGTGTTACTAGCATTTGAAATGAAATTTGAATGAAAATTTTCTACACCATTTTTTTTTTGTTTTGTTTTTTGTGTACCCTAGTATAAACTATCATATAATAATATAATCAGAGATATTTTATTTTGCACAAAATTAAATGTTGTCTACCCTCACTAAAGTAAAAATATGTGGCAAACACACATTAAGTGAAAGTCAATTTTTTACTAGTTTGGTGAATATATATTTAATCAGTAATATTCAGTATTTAATTAAGTATATTTATAAACTTATGGAACATAAAAGTATATTAATCAACATTTCCATTTGGCTCAGTCCATCAACTTGGATTTAATGAGTATTTTGTGATGCATTGTGCGATTGCACAAGATTATACACACAATGCTCCTTTAAAACTGGACCAAAATAAGGTATCTTGGAAGCTGCCATAAAATTCTGTCTAGGTACACAGCAAAATCCCCCGAGTTAAATCAACTCTGCTCAAGAGTGCATATTGTCCCAATCTACAGAGTGTTAAAGTAACACTGAAGCAGAGTTACCACTGTTGAGGATTATGTGGTAAGTTTTCATGTCAAAAAGCCTGAGCAGTAGTTGTTCATCTTCAACATTGTTAACAGTGGGTTTTCTTTACTAATGCTCAATCAATACTAAATCGCTTAATTGTCCCATTAACTTTAACTCTGCTTCAGTGTTACTTTAAGATTGGGACAATATGTACTCTGAGCAGAGTTGATTTAGCTCTGGGGATTTTGCTGTGTAGGCAGCTTACTACGTTTTGGCCCAGAGCTACAGTCAGCATGTTGGCCACAGCCGATATTTCCAGCTGATTCAATTGTGCAGATCTGTTCAGAAGATCTTTAGTCACCCTTTAAATCACCCAGCCTTATAGAGAAAACACATATACATACTATCATATCACAGCCATACACACTGCACAGGAGGTGGATTTCACTTACAGGAAACACACAATAAGCTCTGAGATTCACACAAACACCTTTCATTCCATTCTCTATTTATCTCCTTTATCGCTGTACCCCCTCTGAGGGCGTTTACTAGTATCCCACGTTAATTTACTCTCTGTGGGGGCCTGCGCTCAGAGGCCACAGAGTGAGGGAACCATTGCAGCTAATCCAGAAGCCATCAGTTTTCATCCAGACCGGCCAGACCTTTGCATTACCGCTGCCCTCACGTTTATTGTTCTCTCATTGCACCTGTCGGCACAGCCTGACAGCGCATTACCGGCACTGTGCTACAACAGAGGGGTCCATCAGGCAGCTATCAGGGCAGCCCTAACCTAGCCTCACAGCATGGGCAGATGGTAATAAGGTGCCGGGAAAGAGCGTGTGATTGGGAAAACACACACACATAACTCAAAGACACCCATTGCGGAATCAAATCCTTACACATTACTGCATCATACTGTCAGCATCTGAGAGCAACGCATTACGTAAAACACTCAGACACACACGTAAAAATAACAAGGCTGTAGGTCAATTTGCAGGGTGCTTTATGTTGTGTAATCTACAAAACTGATAGATGTACATCATAAAAAGAGACTGAGGAGTGTATCTGTGTAAGATTGTGTTCTTCAGCTGCACTCTTCAAGTGTGTTAGTCGGATTTCGGCAGACAGAAAATAAGGGTTATTTAGTGAACAGTTTTGCTCTTCTGATGAGACCTTCATGTGCGTAGAAATGGAGGCCTGTACACAATAACAGCATTTTTAGCAACAATTCAATTCCAATTCACATCTAAACACACACATAAAAGCTGGATGGGAAAGTTTGGGGCAGGTGGATGGCATTTTTACTTTTTGGTTTGTTCAAGGAAATATTAAATATATTATTAACAAAATCGGTCAGTGGTGTTTTGTGGTAGTTGGTGCTGTTTTCTACAAAGAAATGATTCATTTTCTAATTAATTCATTTTAGGGACAACAGTCAACTATATATTGTTGTGTGCGTTTGTATCTATATCTATAGATCTATCTATCTATCTATATATATATATATATATATATAGAACTGGGCGCTGTTAAAATATAAACTATTTTTAAATGAAATATTTGTGATGAATGTGTAGCTGAATCATAAGCATAAACAGTGTTTTTTCAAAGGCAAGCATGAAGAAGAGAAAAAAAAATTTTTTTTTGCTCCCCGAATCATGTAGTTACAGCATCTACCGGCAGGGCATAACTGTCCTATGCTAACCAGCCAAGTCCTGACCCCTTAGTTCACGCAGACATATAGCCCAGTTGCCATGGAAACAGCATAGACAGGCTGGGGATACTCTTGAAATGTATTTCTGCATATTTTCATGACCTTACTCTTTCCTGTTCTGTCATTGTCTTTATACATAAATAAGATTCTTTCGTCATAGAACAAACTGTATGAATTAACCTAAGGGTCCTTACAGGACCTTCACTGCAGTACATCAAAACAGAGCAGACACAGTAAACATGCAATCTTATGCAAACAATTTAAGCTGCAGTACGCATTGTTAGCTATAGCCATCTTGATAACTTCTGTTATACTTAGATGATACAGACCGGCTGGCAATCTCTTCAGCCACATGCCCTCTTGCCAAAACCTGCCCTTAAAAAATAAACGCACAAAATGACTGGCAGAGAGGCACTTTCTGATTGGCTAAAATACACTGGCTGCGGTTAGATTGCTGTTAGATTTTTCTTTGCCGTTACAGTGTGCTGTCACAAAGACAAGTGATATTACTCGAGACACCTATATCTGTGATCTCTGTCAGGTAGTAAAGATGTTTTATGTGCAGCATTCCAAAAAAAAAAATTGCTTACAGCAGCTTAAAACCACAATTACAAAAGTCAACATCACTTACACAACAGACATGAAAAGACTTTTGGCATCTCATTGTAAAAGCGGTCAGAAAATTATCTGCACCATCCTGCATGACAATCTTTTTCTTGAACCTTTAATGTCCTTCATTGGGCCTCTTTAAAGGTGAACTTTAATACAAAGTAATTAATGCTGACAAGATATGCAAAATATATGGATCAAACTTTTAATGAGGCCCTTTTAACTTCAAGTTCAAATGAAAGGGTACTGAAGAGATCTGCTCTTAGTCCAAGGATAATCTGTAGATCTGCATGAGTCAGATGGGGAGAGGCTTCTATTTACAAATGCTCATAAACTGAACTCAAAAGATGGGTTATTATATAAACCGGATAACTGCTGAACTATTTCTGATCTCAATACAAACATCTGCTTCATTTCCATCCTACGATATTTGATCTGATCTGAAGAGCTAATCTGATGCTTTACCATAACAAGCAAGTAAATGTCACAATATATAATCAAAGTATATAATCAATGCATTTTGAAACTAGATTTGAACATTTTCTGCTTACAATGTGATGGGCTTCACCATCATGATACCAGTGTTGCCAGGGCATTGCTATGTGGTTTTGTTTTGATTAAAATTATTTCATTTTTATTTTATATTTTTATTTAATTTCATTTTAGGATTTTATTTAATTTTAATTCAATTTGGGGTTTATCTGCCACCGACCAGCCTTCAGTTTGAAAAATAATAGCACACCTTTTCTCAACAAGTTGCACAATTTTACAAATTTTACCAAACTTTAACACTTAGGGGCTTGTTCAAATCCCTCATTCCAAGTATGAGAAGTATGCTTGCCTTAGCAAACACCACTGATAATCAACACCAAGGCTGCCTCATGCCGTTATGCTGGATATGTCTGTGCCACTCTATTATGCACACACACCTTATCTCGCCTGCAATCCTAATCTCATTAAGGCTACATTGCTACCAGTGGAATTCTGGGATATCAGATTGACTCTTGGTATTTTTACCCATGCATCAGCCTATTGCTATTCTCCCTCATGGCACAGAGCGGGAACCTCTGGCCTCCCAGAGCACCTGCCTGACCAGCACACCCTCCACAGCTGCTGGACTCCCTGCCTCTCAAAGACTAATTCACTCCATATTTAAATAAGGTATTAAAGTTTCATCGCTGGCACCTGGATGAGGCTGCTGCCTGCCTGAGACTGAGGGGCATCTAGAGGCCTGTTGTGCCTTTGGGATGAGGAGAGGAGACACACACTTACACTCACTCACACACACACAAAATAGCAAATAATTAGGGCCCGTGAGCAGCTGGACTGACAGTCTACAGGAGCCTCACTGGGTCAAGAGAAGGTCCTGTTAGAGTGAGAAGGAGAGAGAGATACCTAGGAAGTGAGATGGAATTTGGCATATCTCATTTTTTGAATAACTACAACTCATATTTAACATAAGATGAGACAAGTAATACCTTAAAAAAAACAACACATTTCATTTTTTTTTTAAATATATATTTAGAAGATAGTTAGCCGACTGAAGATGGGACCAGCTGATGAGGTCGGATAAAACCCCAGCCATGTTTTGGATGGATGAGAGGCTTGATTCTTTTGGACAAAGTTGTTTCTGGCTACACTGGAGTGAACTTTAAAACGAGAGGAAAGAAAGACCCCTCTAGCGTTCTGTATGAAATATATCAAAATAATCAAATTAGCAAGGCCCTGATATTAAAATAATAACATTTACCCCTGGAATAAATGGTTTTAGTTCTAAAATCAATACGCACACTCAATAATGCAAGTGCATTATTATAAGATAATAACGCTGGAAAAAGCTGTGCATTCCATAGAACATTAGAAGGAACACACAGAGGACTCGGTATTATAGATTTCATAATTTCATATCAAATGTCACATACTCCCATAGAACGTAATATGGTTACATCTCTAATGGGATTTTTTTTTTCCTGATATAAAAATTACATTTAAAGAAATCAGACACACATGGTAATGCAATGAAAAATAATTTACACCGCTCTTGTCGAGTACTCACAGTGTTTCGTACCTTAAGGTTCTTTTTGAGGGGCAGGAAGAAAATAACCTTTATATCACCGCATTTTAAATGTAAACTATAATTACAGCATTTTCGCACATTTCATACTTTCTACCTTGAAGCGGCCACAACAAATGAGCACAGATAACTAATAAACAACACTGTATTTACAACTCCTTTCCATCTGTAAGTTTTACAGTAGCATCATGAATGACTGTTCAAGGCTTCATACCTATTTATAGTCATGATAAATGGCCAAGGATTTGATTCTTCGCTCTTTGTATGTGTTGTCTCGTTTATGTCTCTTTGTTAACACAGAGGGAGAATTGTGGGGACACAGAGCCCCAATAAAAGCCATTCACAGACAATGACCGTGTTTGAGACTCATAAGCCTTTACAAAAAGACCCTTTGGAAAATCTGCCTAGGTCATACTTGGATCCTAAAATTTTGAGGGGATATTCGGTTATTTGTTTGGCAATTCGTTCTCCAGTGTACTAAGAATGTAGAAATAGATATCCAAGGGCAGATTTGAATACGGTTCTAGTTTCAACGATGTCACAGATCACAGCTATTCTCTTCTGTCTGTGTGATTGACAGCTGAGTGGACTCCACCCCCTAACCAGAGAGAAAAGGTCTCATCAATATAGCGTTTCTTCAGAGTCTTGCCAACACTAGCAAGCTCGGCTGAAACAAAGGCTCACCCCCATATCCGTCACAACTAATCTAATTGTTTATCAGCCAATGTCACGAATTCACGGCTGAAATAATGCCGTGATGCTCACAATATATACGACACATACATTTACACTTTGTTCCGAGATCTATTTGAAGCACTCAACAATTTTCTCTGATGGCCAAAAATAGAGAAAGCACTACGAGGAGTTCAAAAGAGCCTGGAATTAGCCCTCTTCCTTTTACCTACCGGCTGTGAGAGCACTCAAGAGAAAATGTTGTCTAGTACATGGTGGGGTGAGCAGGAGATGGTCAGCCGCAGGGCTGATGGAAGACGAGGGGTGTCATTTTAGTATATCAAAGCCTGATCAGGGCTATCCATCTCCGAGGAGCCGAAGAGGAAAAAAAGACCACATTTGTAATGTGGGAAAGTAAAAAGGTGTAAAAAACAAGACAAGCCTCCATATGATAAGAGGAGGCATTATGCTGATGTGTCGTTTTGTTTTCTTGTTGTCACGGATACAAAGCGGCTGCATAAATAAGGTATTTAGAGGGCTTCCTTCTGATGTCTGGATTGCGTTTGTTCAATCACGCTTCTGTAGGTGTTTTTTTTTCGGTTGGAGGCATCTGCTCAGATCCAGCCCGTTTTATGCAGACTGTCACAGCCTCTGTAGTGGCACTACAAACGGCAGGGCTGGCTGTAAACTTTCCCCCCCGCAGGATAAGCGTTGTTGGGATAGCGCCACCCTGGGGAATCTCCTTCTCTCGCTCGACTCAGCGTGGATCTGAGAGCGCGTCTGCCTCGCTCTCGCTCAACTGCAAACAAAGCCTTTCTCACAGCCCATTTCTCTTAGTCATTCCAGTAGGAATGCATGTTAGTGGGAAGGAGACGCAATTTGCGTTTCTTTAGTTTGTGTCGTTTGTTTGCGGGAGTATTCATATTATCTTTGCGAGTCTTTTTGGTCAGGTGGATTCGGATGGCTGAAAAGGTTCTGGACCTTTTTCGATGTTGCGTTTTTCATCTTTTTGGTCTGCTGAGGTGGCGAATTGCATCTTCTGTCATATCCACTCGTGCTTTCTCCCATACATAAAATATCAAACATCTGAGGGACAATCCAATGACCTCTACTGCCCTTTCTCCCTCGCTTTCTCTCTCTCTTTCTCTGTTACCCAAACACACACACACACACACACAATCACACTCTAAGAGAAGCACCAGTCTCACATCCCCCACCGCATACGTGTCTTGATTTATTTTCACCAGTTCTCCACCTTATGATGATGTATTTGCGACATCTGGCGGTATTCACTATTTCCTTTGCAACAGCGAAATGAAAAGGATGGCACGTGGGGGAGACGGAGATGGACGGATAGAGAGAGAGAGGGGGAAAAAGCAAGGAAGACTGACAGAGTGAAAGAAAGGAAGATCGAGAAAAAGAGGAAAATGAAGCCCGAGTCAAGAGGTACCGCAAAAAATCGAGAGACAACGGCGACACACAAAGTTTTATGTCTTAAGCCGCGAGTCCTTCGAAATCCATTCCAAACAGCTTGGATACCCCCTAGTGGGAGGACAAAGGCAGCTATACTTGTCAGAAATGGGGGCGACGAAACAGCCATGAATCCATAGGGTCCAGAGGTCATCCTTCTTGAGCTGTGGTGACATCATAACAATGGGACACTTCTACAGCCTTAGAAATCCAAGCTGATTCATTCCGCGAGGGGCTAAAAAGGATCGCGCCTTGTAGTTCCCACACATTCACAGACAGACAGCGAGGGAGAGACCTAGACAGACAGAGAGAGGGAGAAACGGAGGAGGAGGAGGTGCTGCCTGGAGGAGGATAGCAGCAGGGAACATATAGGCCTCACTCCAAGCTTTTCTTTCTTCGTTTTTTGTGAACGCATTAAAGGAGATGACTTAATTCGCTCTCGTTCTATGTCCGGAGAGTGCTTCTGTGAGATTTCATCATAGAGACATGTCACGACCGTCAAGTATGCGAATTACTGCACAACAGAAGCGCCTAACCATGCGTACTTTGTGTCGGCAAATGAGTGTTTCAAATGATATGAATAGAGGAAAAGGGCACACTCATTAGGCATATAAACGTTCATTTCATGGAAGCAGCTAATCAACATTAATAGACAATGATTGATGATATTTATCTCATAATTAGTGAAAAAAAAGCAGATAATTGGCCATTATCAGAAAATTAGCTGAGGAACAACCCATAGCTAAAACGCGACGCATCCCGGCACGACTTTTTGAGTTCCGTAAATGTTTACGTAACTAAACCGTAACTCTAAACAATAGACTTTCTAAATGCTGTTAAGCTTCCTCCGCGCTCGCAACAATGGTGCAATGGCACGTTACGTAAGCACTAAAGCTATAATGAGATCATACATTCATGTCGAAAGTGTTAATTAGTCTATCTGCCCGAGGTTGAGGGATTCCGCTGCCTTCGCTCATTGTTTTTATAATCCTACGCACACATTTATAATTCATCATTTTCTGATGTGGAGGGTTGATGCTCGCTGCTGGGGTCGGTAGCCTGAGGAGACTGGCAGAACTGGTCAGAAACAACGTGTATTCTGACCTCTCTCAAACCAGAAGAGGGCATGCAGCCGTGGGCATGAAGCCAGCAGGTGGTAGGGTTTCCAGAAAAGAGAGGAAGTCTTCAAATGGTTCACTCCGTCAAGTAGTCCATGGCCTGACATTGAGCTAATCTGGACGGGTAGCGCTGAATGACGGATTGCCTAAGAAAGCTTCGGGTCAGCACAGAGCCAACATAGAGGCTACACAGATGCCCCCAATCCAGGCAGCCCACTCTCTGATTAGATCTGCTCCCCTTGCAGAGAGTGCCCAAGTTCAAAAAAGACAAGAGATGAATGAGAGGATGGCAGAGAGAGATAGAGAAGGAGAGATCGAGGGAGTGACAAGAAGCATCATTCATCTCTAAATGGCCTTTCATAACATTGTCACTGGGTATCACACAAATTGCAACAAACAGTCACACTGCTATAGATGGTTGCCAGTAGATGAGATATATAGTATAGAATAAAGGGTGAAGATGCTTCTGAGGAATAACTACATTTGAGAAATCTGCTCCCAGCCAATTTGGACATCGATTTAGATATGTCAAGATTAGTCAATCTAGCTTAACTGAATTAATCAAGTATTGCAGTCATGACAAAGCAGAGATACAAATAGACAAGACATATATTGTCAGAGGAGGAAATAATCCCAGCCAATCTGGGTACTGATTCAAAGACGTCATCAAGAGAGCATTCAAATCTAGTTGAACTGTTTTCACACTTGGTTCGATTGTTAGTTCAAAGCCAAAGTTCAATTGTCTTGTTGGGTTTAGCATCATTGAGATCCCCATAATGTCACTTTGTCTGCGGATTGGCAGAGATGTGAAGAATGAGAGCTGCTCTATGAACACAACTTATTTGAATACAAACTGCTATAATAAATGCACTACAGCATAATTGTTGTTACTGGGAGGATGCAACATTGCACATTCTTTGCCATCAATGGCGCAAGTTAGAACAGAGTGCAGACCAACTGCTAACCAATCTGGAACCTTACACCAACTCGACAAATGACACAGTTCGGAAAACCATTTTCACACCAGCCAAGCAAAACCAACCTAGTGTACCCATCGAAAGAAAGAAAGAAAGAAAGAAAGAAAGAAAGATTATTCCAGAGACTGCAGCTTCTAAAGAGGAATTCAGTGTGCATTTCTTCTTCATCTTCTTCTCTTAGCGTTCTGTCAAAAACAACTTGAGCTAACATAGCAGCCTGTCACATCAAGACAATCCTCAGCAGAGCACTGAGGAGAATACTCTAACCGTTTCATACATTTAACCATCATAATATCACACTTAGAAAAATATGCTTCTGTGAGTTTACTAGAACTAGAGGTCATATGTATATTACATAATAATCATTAAATACACTACTCCAGTCTTCAGTGTCACATGATCCTTCAGAAATCATTCTAATATGCTGATTTGGTGCTCAATAAACATTTCTTATTATTATTGATGTTAAAAACAGTTGTGTGTGTGTGTGCTGCTTAATGTTTTTGTGGAACATCCTGTGATACATTTTCTTCAGGATTCTTTTTTTTTAACATAAACATCTTTACTGTCACTTTAAATCAATTTACAACATCCTTGCTGAATAAAATTTGACAAAAAAAATGGTAGTATATCAGACACAACAACACTTACATAAGCATATTTAACTTCATGTTCTCTTGAGACTGACTTATTCATTCTATGAATGAATGAGATGCCGTTTTAAATATAGTCAGGTCTCATATGATTAAGTAAAATGATTTTTTTTTTAAACATTTTCTCCAAGTTGTAAAAATGGTTTTGGGGTCCACAACACCACAGACAGAACACGAGGGTTAAATCTATTCTGCAGAATCATGCAAATTTCCCCCAGAATCAATGCAGAAACTGCTAAATTTGCAAAAAGTCTGCAGATCCAGGCCTGGCTGTTGGGTTACCTGTGCACTCACTTATTAATTAGTGTGTGGTGCTCAACCAGAGAGGTTGCAGAAGGGCAGATGTGGTGACAGACCTTCTCCTCATCAACCATGTCTGAGCAACCTTCATCCTTGCTTCTGTCCTTCTTACCCAACTCTCACAGAGTTTGAAAGTGGCAACTGAATGCCAATGAAAGACCCAGATGCCCTCGGCTTTCAGGGAGCTTGCTGACCATCTGCCTAGGGGCAAGAGTGGCACCATGGCCCCTATATCAGTCAGGGCACAGGGCTCCGGGGGATCTGTAGCACCTCTGCGGAGCACCAGGATCACCATCTCATTGACAGGATGACAGTCCTCAGTTCCTCTAAAGGTACTCTGAGACAGTGGCATTCAGGCCATGTAAAGTCAGCAGAGAGGGGGAAGGTCACGTCTGATCAGGGCTCATATGACAGAACTGTAGACAACGTATAGAGGTACAATTCACTGGGCCAAGACACTACACTCATCAGAAGAATGAAACAAGTGAACAATGACAGGTGTAAAAATGCAACACATACTCTAAGACCACAGAGGCAGTTAAACTAACTTAATACAACTTTTATCCAATACTTTTAGCCAATAGCGATTGTTCAAAAATGAATTTTCTGTCATCATTTACTCATGTCGTTCCAAAGCTGTATGATTTTCTTTCTTTTGTTGGAAAAAAACAAAACAATTAAAGGTTTACAGGTTTTGA
Organism: Sinocyclocheilus rhinocerous; assembly: GCF_001515625.1. Classification (NCBI taxonomy): domain Eukaryota; kingdom Metazoa; phylum Chordata; class Actinopteri; order Cypriniformes; family Cyprinidae; genus Sinocyclocheilus; species Sinocyclocheilus rhinocerous. The sequence goes on from NW_015642610.1 coordinate 878,062, forward strand.
ACAACAAGAAGCATGTAAATTGAGACAGAATTTTCATTTTTGAGTGAACTATCCCTTTAAATGTCGGTCTACTTTCATAGTGTGTGTGCTTTTTTTTTGTTTTTATACAGATTTATACAATGAAATGGCCATATTTTTGGGAGCTTTATTTATTTATAATTTATGTATATTTATATATTTATTATAATTTTTTTTTATATTAATAGGGCACTGGTTAGTATTTATAGCATTCAGACTTCACAATATTTGATCCGATACTAGGAGATGTTTGCCATAGCTAAAGCCAAAAATATATATGAGAATAATCCAGAGTGATAATCCAGAGTGATAGAACATTTAGCAAAATATATGCTTCTAACAGATGACACATTTCAAACTTTTCAAAGCAATTAACAATGAAGGTTCCCCTTGTGGTTGGACTATTAAAAAATAAAAAAATAAAAATAAAAACTGGCACAGCTAGCTTTTCAAAGTGCCTGTGAACATCCAAAGGTTGGTTGTGAAATACAAGCTAAACTTCTTGCTGCTTTTACAATACAATTTTTGTATGTTGCATTGTACTTTTACATAAGGTAACAGCACTTTCAAGTAAAGTTATGCTTGAAATACTCATTGTATACATCTACAAGAAGTCAGCCATATTAAATGCAGGTGTTGCAGATTAGTATTCAGTGCACTCCAAATAAATTACCGTTATAGGTCACTAATATGATCACTCTTATTTGTAAGGAGCTATGATTGCCTCTACTGAACCACACTCTCCTTCACCATCTGCTCCAGCTAAAGCTCTCCATCTCCATTTCCTTGTCAGAGCGTTTCACCGCTGCCCAGATTAATGCTGACAGGCAGGAATCCTTCTAATTATCTGTCCCTGGCCTGGATGCAAATGACTGGGTTCTGGTGGCAGTGTGATGAGACTGCCAGTGCAGTGACACCGGGCCCCCAGCGTGGAAGCCTGTCACTGGCCTTCTTCCATCCAGGGACCACACAGTTTATTTATTTTATTATTATTTTCCTCCTCTCAGGCTGACAGGGTGGTTTTGTCAATCACAATGTGGGGATGGCAGTGGGTGTCTGATTAAAGCTCTGCGCTGGCTATGATTGAGCTGGTTGTGATGGCTGTAGATTAGGATCATAGATTATGGGAGATAATGGTACTTCACTAAAAGAGAGAGGGGACTGGAAGTGAGAGAACCGACTGAACTGAGTTTAAAGAGTGTGGCGTAATCAAGAATATTGTGAAAGAACATTGATAAACAAAACGAAAAAAGACAAGCCCTGCAAGGCTGAAATAACAGATTATAAATAGTGGCTGTTTGAGCCATTTTAGAATGACTTTGGGTAGTCAGTAGCTAATTACCTATTTGTACAACACAAAAGAAAAGAAAGCAAAACAACATAAAATTGGTATTTTAGATGGAGGCTAATTTTATTGCAAGTTTATTTCCTCCAAACCAAACCAAAAACAACAAAACAGAACAGAACAAAACAAAACAAAACATGTATTCCCTCCGAACTAAACTAGACCAGACAAAAATTGGTATTTACATGCTAGCTAATTAGATGGTAGCTAATTTTATTGCAAGTTTATTTCCTACAAACCAAACCAAAAACAAAACAAAACAAAAAACTAAACATTTATTCCATCCGAACTAAACTAGACCAGACAAAAATTGGTATTTACATGCTAGCTAATTAGCTATCTGCTCAGCAAGTTTATTTCCAACAAAGCAAAGCAAAACAAAAAAATACTTAAAGTATAAATTTCCTCAAGCAGGGCATTTAAAAAAAATAATCTGATTGTGAACATAATGGCATTCAATATAAACTTCAGCAGTAAACCGAGGCTCTAACTGATCATTACTAGAGGTGCGAGACAGGGAGGAAGGAAATAATAAATGGATGGAAAAGGATTTTAGAGGAAAGGAATGAGGAATAAGCCAGGCCGGGTGGAAATGGTGGCCTAGCTGCTTGACAGTTGACTCTGTTGGATGTGACTTTCACAGTCTGCTGGCAGTTTGTGTGGAAGCCATCACATCTGTGACTCAAGAGTTTGATTAATGAGCCTTTCAGCTCGTCTCTGCCATGTGAGGTGGGGCCACGGCCTTCTCCCAGGCTTCAGTGATTCACCCACTGACACACACACGTACACACATACATGCAGAGTACAAACTCAGACACCAGGATCTCTGCGCCTGCCTCATGCTAAACAAAACCTCATTGTGTCTGCTAATTTCCAACACTAGCCACCAGAACAAAGGCAAAATGATGGCGAAACACAATGACAATTTGCCACAGTCAGTCAGTCAGCGAACATGATGGAGAGGACTTGTTTGTGAAACTTCACAGGCTCCTTGCCCTAATAATAATAAAAAACAAACAAAAAGACACCTATAAAAAATTCACTACAGTGATAGGTTGACAAGGAAGTGTTTGCTCTCCAGTAACACGCTGAAAATGTCCCATTCCTCAGCCATGACAGATTCCCTCACCCAAAAAAGCAACAACAACAAACTCATAACACAAAGGTGGCGATAGCAATTACTTCCCCGTACATTGCGATGCTGCCTCTAGCCGAGTCGCTGCGCGTCTGTGGAAAAAGCCCCTGCATTCTGACACATTTGTTTGTATTTTATACCCTGGGAAAGAAAGCTAACCATATGGCCATCATTGGGAACAGATGGCATTTGCCCAATGTGAACGGCGGTGCCTATCACCGCAATTTAAAGCACTCCACTTCCCGCATCAACTGCCATCTCTCTCAACAGATACTTCTCGGCTCACTATTGTTCCGGATGATAGAGGAATGACAGCGCAAGGCTGTAACAGTTGACCTAGCCAATGTACTGCATAGTCAAAATTCACGTTTTTCAAAGCAACACACAATTGCATGGAAGAAAACATAGACGACATATTTTTGCATTGTTTATGACTGTGCAGATAGTTTTAGCTGTGACCAACAGAATTACATTTGTTCAGAAGATGCTTGTTAAGTGTGTCCTGTGGTATTTTGCAGCTCTGAAAGCCACATCTGGTGATTTTTACAGACCCATCCATCAGCACGTCTTATAATGGTGAAACTAGAACTGTGTCAAACTAAGGGACAATATTTTAAAAGAAAAAGCCATTAGAGGAAATGTTTGACCTTAGAGCTCACTTAAGAAAGATTACCATTTATTTTCACCTTATACTCAAACTCTTGCTGTGGCACAGGCAAAAGGAAGTACACTACCATTCAAAAAAATGGGGTTAGTAAGATTATTAGAATTTTTTTTTTTATTCAGCAAGTATGCATTAAATTATTCAAAACTGACAGTAAAGACTTTTACACTGTTCCACAAGATTTTTAATATAAATGCTGTTCTTTTGAACTTTCTATTCATCAAAGAATCCTGAAAAAAAATGTATCACTGTTTCCACAAAAATATGAAGCAGCACAACTGTTTTAAACACTGATAACAATAAGGTAAAGTTTAATGTTTTTTGAGCACCAAATGAGCATATTAGAATGATTTCTGAAGAATCATGTGACATTAAAGACTGCATTAATAACTGCTGAAAACGTAGCTTTACCACCACAGGAATAAATTGCATTTTAAAATATATTAAAAGAGAAAAATAAATTATTTTACATTGTAATAACATTTAATAAAACTTGGTTAACATAAGAGAGATCTTTCAAAAGCATTAAAAAAGAGTGTGTGCAGAGGCACAGTAAAAGATAATTGTACATCATCTTACATTAAAGAACATATTACAGAATGCTAAAAGGTTGGAAGCCAGATACATATACTTCATATCCTATTGAAGTATCCTATATCCGGAACACAGCATACGTATAATATACAGTAATGTAAAGTTTATACAACAAAGAAGGCTAATGTGAATGTGAATGGTAACACAGATTGTTAAACCTCTGTGTTGTTTTAAAGCCTTCCTGTCACCAATCACCGTAACTCTGGCAAAAAGTTTGTGTGGGTCATGTCTAGCAGTTTGCTGTTGCTGTCTCTCTGGATGTCAGGTGCTGGTCTGAGGAAGAACAGGAACATTAATCAGTCACTTTCTGCTGAAAAGCTCCATTTGTGTATGATTTATGACACTGCTGGCACAGACAGCCAAATGACAGGTGACAATAAAGGACACCCACACCTGTGTAAATCTTCTCCCTATGCTCACCAAGGCTGCATGGCTTTGATCAAAAATAAAATAAAAACAGTAACATTATTACAATTTAAAATAATCAATTTCTATTTTAAATTATTTTAAAATGTAATGTATTTCTGTGATGGCAAAGCTGAATTTTCAGCAGCCATTACTCCAGCTTTCAGTGTCACATGATCCTTCAGAAATCATTCTGATATGCTGATTTGGTGCTCAAGAAACATTTCTTATTATTATCAATGTTGAAAACAGTTGGGCTACTTTTTATGGAAACCACAAAACATTTTTTCAGGATTATTTGAATACTTTGATAAGAACAGCATTTATTTGGTAAAAAAAAAAAAAAACAGCATATGGGTTTGTAATGACAAGATTATGAGTACATGACAAAATGTATTATTTTGGGCGAACTATTCCTCTCATAGACTATAACCTCACACCATTAAAACAACTACTGAAAACAGAGAAGTTGGAGAGATTAATATGTTAAGACCTCAGAGCCCTCACCCTATTCAATAGATCGCATAGTTTCTGCATATAGAAGACCTACATACATCCTCAGTCTCCAGAGAGGATCTCTAGTGTCTAACATTCACTACATGACCTATTACTGATTCCCCCCCATACATTAGACCTTGTGTTATAACGATTTTCCCTCTCCCTCGTTCTCATTTTACCATTTCTCTTTTTAATTCACCTCTGTCTGAACAGGTTTTTTAATCATTCATAATCATTCATGGATATTCCACAAGTTATGGCACTAAGATAAAGTAGATTACAGTTAAAAAAGGTGTGCATGCACACAAACAAACAGCTATCTAAATGAGGACATGAAAGACTTCTCTTGTTTTTATATGAAGTAAATTCTAATTATTAGAGACCAACCCAAAGACAAACCCTTACCTATGTCAAGTGGGCCTAAAGATAGATAAAGTGATATGTATACCCCAACTGGAACTTAATGACTAATAATGGTTTATGGACCCCATTTGCACAAAAGTCTACTGTACGACTCTTTACATTTCCAAAGAACATTCTGGCTTCACCTTCTGTCCTTCACCTTACTTTCTTTCATCCCTCTTCTGAACCTCAGCTCGGCCCATCATCATTGAGATACTGAACATAGAAAGATGCTCTCAGAGGTTCCACCCCACTGTGAAGGAAACACTAACATCTGGACGCTCTCCAAGTTGGACTGGGCAGGTGATTTGCCAGGTACGCAGAAATAGGTCCGTGTTCTACTGACCTGCTGCACTACTGTGTAGAAACTACACAAGCTCGACCATAGGTAGAGGCACTGATTCCCAGATCTGAGACAATTCCCTATCAAAAGTTCTCAGATTCGATCCTTTTTTTTTTTTTTAATTCATACAAAAGGTGTGATTTGGTAACAGCTTTTAAATTATTAAATTATTCTCTAATTAGTACGCCTGTTTGCAGTAATTATGCTTACTATATCACTTTTATGACCTGCATGAAATATTTGTAGTTTTAAAAGTAAACTTGTCACATCATATAACTATTTCAGCAAAAACAATATATATGTATTGCATATTGCAAAAAAGCTAAAAGCGATTAAAACAGCAAAAATCTTAAAAGAAATGATGATTGAGGTATAAGACGTAAATATAGATCCACTCTATCCTGAAAAAGAAACCAACTACAATTATTATTTAAGAATTGATATTTCATCCATTGACTAAAATCTTGTTTTACTCAACATTTCAGAAAGAATCAGTGATTGAAACTGATTTTCCTTTGTCAAGCTGTCAAACTAGCACTGAACTCACGCATCATTTGGAGCAAATTGATCAAACTCTTTCTCTGGCTTCGGTGTGAGATATTCTTTTAAACCGTCATACTTATATCGCACTTAAACCAAAGCTCAACCACACAAGATCCCTCGGTAAAAACGCAGACACTTCATTTTCTCCGCACAGTGAGCTCAGATACGCTTTCCTTTTTTTTTTGAAGACTATGATGGAGCTGCGCTTCTTTAGCAAGCTCTCAGTGGAAAAGCACTTTCTTCACCAAACTTTGAGAAAAAGGGATGCTGAATGCAGGGAATTAAAATCTTGAAGGAAAAAGAGAACTCATGCAGAGACAGCAACAACTATACGCATAGTAAAAATTCACAACACAGGTCAGATGAGGTATATGCAGGCGAACCACAATACCTTCAGAAGCTGACACACACAGACAAGCGCGACCATTCAAACGGTCGCAGGATCCCTCTATCCTTTCCACATATTCACATTCATTATGGCGGTACACGGTGGGACATGACAGGCAGCACTTCAACAGTGTGTAAGCGAAAGGAGGGGGCGACTGTGTGCGAACGTGAGCAGCAGCCATTACCTGTTAGCGAGCAGCGTCGTGAAGGTCACCTGACTCATGCTCTGAAAGGCTGGCAGCAGTTGGGCCCAATCCCACTCCCTCTCACCCATAGAAGCCTGTTGATAAATGAGCAGTGAGTATTGTTCGTTATTAATCAGAGTTAATATGATCAGTAAATTACTGCTCCAGCTGGGCTGGACTAACCAAGGAGGGGGGGGGGTCCCGAACAAGGCCGCCCCAACACGATCTATCTATCATGTCTGCACAAGAAGGTTTTTATTCCAATAAGACAGCAATTAATTTATAAATCCATTTGGGGAGGGATGTACCATCATTTATAAAAAGATAAATCAATTTTGCAAGGGGAGTCGTTGTTCTTCTCGCCGTTGTTCGTGGCGAGCTGCCCAAGGTTTCCCTCACCCACGAGTGGACCGTCCCTTTGTTAGGGAGCCAAATCAAATCCGATTGTTTTGATAGCTGGAACGTCACTCTTAACTTGAAGCTGAGTTGTTGTTTTTTTTATTGACAAAAGGACAGGAGCGTGCCAGCCCCTCCTATTCTCCGACCGGCTGATTGATGGATCGGCATTCGTTTTTTCTGCCTCCATTTGATTTGACAAACAGCGCAGCCACCTGAAGGCGAGGAGGCTTTTTAATCATCCCCTTAATAAGGTGTTTTATGCAAAGCAATGCAAGCGCAAGCGATAAGGAGAAAACAAAAGGGATTAAGAGCACGGCAGCTAGCGCCGAACGACAGGAAAAGAAGTCGCATTTTAACCGACGCAAAACTCTGAGCCAAATAAGATAATGAAAGGAAAAGTTACCCTTAAAAAAGAAGGTTGCAGACTTTCTGGGCTTCAAAGGCGTAGCAAAAAGTCTCATCACATGAGCAGAGAAAACTTTATCCTACCTTTAAGAGAAAGCCAAATGAGGGCCATGGCTCTTGCAATTAAACCTTCAACCTACACCGTCTTTCAGCACGCAAGGGATGCTTTTTTTCCACCCTTTCTTCAAAGCCACATCACACTTGAAGAGTTCACCTTTCAAGTGTTTTCAAATTCGCTGCTCTTTTGGTTAACCTTTTTTAATGTTTTGCTTTGCGTCTTTGCTTCACACTAAAATATAGCTTAGGGACAGAGCGACCTATGGAGAATTGTCGAGTTCATCCTAGAGAAGCAGTTTAAAGTCTCTCAGTCTCTCTCTTATATTCACCTTGCCTGATGGCCTTGACGGAAAGTTACACTCACTCGAGCGTGAAAGAGTAGAGAAGTACTTCACGGCATTAACGAACTGCTTTAAATAAAAGTTATTTGAACTACAAGTATTTGGGAGCACTCGTGGCACTTCGAGTTGAAGGCTGAGAGGTTAAAATAAGGAAAATAACAAAGGACTAACCTGATCGAACTTGTTACGGCTGATAGAATTGCACTCTGTGAGGGGGTTGAATTGGGTTATACGTTGGTTTTGGCTGCTCGCTTCAGAAGAGAACACAACAGGTCCCAAAGGGGAGTCGGGAAGTGAATGTGTCTCTGCATGCGGCGTTAGGACAGACCTCAGTAAACTCTACAAAAGAAAATGCAAAAGCACAACGCAAGGCCATAAGCATCATCTAAATACATCCCAGTCTAGAACAACGAACGGGAACCTGGACGTGTCTTATTATTAGGCAGCATTAAGCAAAACTAAAACACTATTAAAGTGGTCAAATTAACAGTGAGTCTCTACAGACTTCTTAAACACATCATTGGACAAATTAGTACATTTCAACAATTATTACCTACCCAATTTTGGACATAATGGACATTTCTTTTCTCTCTATTCCCCAAGTAATTGGCCGACAATGGTAGAAATTAATCAGTCTATCTAGGAATAGGATTTGAAAACAGGACATTGGAAGAGGACAAAGATATGTATAGATATGACACAAAGAATTGTCCTCAAGATTAGACTTAAGTGAGAGTTGTACTAATTTCCCAAGATGTATTCTTATTGTTAAGTAGAGCAAGGGGCATAAAAGTGTAGTGTAAGTGTGGAGAAAGACTTTGACTAATTTGTGAACCTTTCCATTTAATTTTTGTTATTTCTGTTGTTTAAGATGATGTTATTTCCCAGTCGCTTTTTCAATCAGGTCAAGACTGTTATGAGAGGCCTCGCAGCAGCGTCTGGATGCAGTTGTGTCTCCGCGCTGCAGCTCTGCACAGGCGTTCCCCTCAGCTTCAGGTCACACTGTCTGCCTCAGGCTAACAGCCACCTAATTGCTTGGTGAAAAACAGCAATTCGCTACCTCATTGAGCTGGATGCTGTGATGGATTTGCCGGAGGTGCTGGCTGCCACCTGCTCTATGGCACAGCTCCAACAGCAACTGCCTTATTTTATGCTCAGTCAGTTCCGCGGGCCCACCTATATCCTGCGCCGGGCTGCTCTCCACGCGCTCAAACACACTAATGGAAGAACACATAAAAGAGAGAGGGGGGTTAACATGAAATAAATGCAAAATGGTTATTATATTACTCAATTTAAATACTTCTAAAGGCAGTTTTACACGGTAGCTGCGAGTTCCCAGTTCATTTTATTGGGTGATTTTAATTATTACGTTTTAAATAGTTTTTTAAAATGGTAAAAATACTACTACTACTACTAATACTTCATTTGACATTAATCTTAAAATGTATACATTTGGAGAGATATTAATCACAGTTATTTAACTCTATAGAAAGACAATTTTTGTTTATCTTAAGAATTAGACATTTAATAGTACTCTGGTGGTGGGTAGAATAAAGATACCATGTAATCCAAATAATATTTTACAAAATATATAGCTACCTTCATATTTTATGCAGACTGCTGGCAACACAAAGCGTGCAAGTTTAAGAATAAATGAATGAATAAATAAAAATGTATTTCACGGATGGCATGACTCTCTAGCAAATCAATGGTGCTTTTATTCACAACCCATCAAATGACACTTACTGTAGCATTTGTGATCTTTTGGATTGTGATCAAACATCAAAATAACAGTAGCTGTTGCCAATTTTCGCTAGCACTAAGCTGAAGCATGAATTATGTTTGCGCTTACGCGTTTCACACAAAGGTTTGCACATGTACCGTGCGAAATGCCAAGAGCTGCATGTTGCCAGTTGTGGCAAAACAGTTTAGTCACATGATTTGCTACCATTTTTTTCTTTTTACATGAAGATCATTTGGGCAAAAAAAAAAAAAAGATACTAGTAAAGAGAGTGAGAGGAAGGACAGATCAAGATCTAGAGACACTGCCACTCGCTATAACCTCAAGGTCCCCTCAACGCACTCATTCCTGTGCCCTTGACTGTCTAAGACAGGCGATACATAATCACTCTTCCTTTTTGCTAACTCCTTTTTTTTTTCTTTTTCTTCCTGTCACTGGGAGCAGCGTTTCTCGGAACACTAAAAGTTTTATTTATTTTTTTCCAGCTCTGTTATGATGCTAAATCATTTTCAATAAGAGCCCCCATTCCATCTTCCTTCCTTTTTTTTCTTTTTCAATCACAAAGTGACAAGGAAAGTGTCGCCTGTCAGGCAGGCCTTTAGCTTCAATGACACAGAGAAAAGCGGCGAGGCCCTGGTCAGCCCAGCCGGTGAGCGGGGTGTCAGCACCTGTGCCTGTATCCTTCCCTGTCCATCAGTGTGCAGGTGAAGCAAATGATTGGATCCAGTCAGCGGCTTGATTAATGAGAGGCCCGTCGGATCCGGGACAAGCTATCAATCACGTCATTAGGACCAATGTGCCCCGAAAGAAGCAGAACACCCCCTCCGCCCACGGAATCCACTGCATTCATCTTCATCTGTGCATGCATGCCGTCAAAGCCTGCCAGGGTCACCGTGATGGAGAACAATCATCTTCTCCTATACAAATTACTTTGCAAAGACAAGAGATGAGGGAGGTGTGTGTGTGTACTGTGTATGCATTTGTGTGTGTGTTGACAAGCTGGGGTGGGGTGGGGGGGTGTTTTTCAGAGAACCCGCTTTCCGCCGACACACTGTACGTTGATTGTTTACACCGGAGGCAGTGCCTGAAAGTGAAGGTTATTTTAATGAATAGTAATGGTTCCACTGACTGTCTAAGACAGGCAATACATAATCACTCTTCCTTTTTGCTATCTCCTTTTTTTTTTACCCTCACTCTTTTTTTGTTTTTCCTGTCACTGGGAGCAGCGTTTCTCGGAACACTAAAAGTTTTATTTATTTTTTTCCAGCTCTGTTATGATGCTAAATCATTTTCAATAAGAGTAATTAACTGTGAGCTTTTGTTCTGGACATGACTTAGACTATACGGTGAAAGTTCTTTTTGGCAACAATGAAAAATAGAATTAAGTATATGTCAATTTTCAAAAGTGCTCAAAAATCAATCGTTTGAAGAAATTATTAGTACAGGATCATTATTTAAGGCAGGGGTTTTCAAACTCGGGCTCAGAGAAAAGTTCAGAGAAAAAGTAGTTAAAAAAAACAAAACAACTAACTAAATAAATACTGTATCACATGTTTATACATAAAAATATAGCCAACTTTATAATTTCCCTTACAAGGGAATCACATATTTTGGGGTCAATGGCATTACAAAAAACCCTGAATTAACGTCCACATTATCTGCCATAAGATAATGACTTAAAGTGTATGCTCATCATTATCATTGAGCCTCATATTATACTGCTAAGATGATTTTATATTGCTAAGATGATTTATAGTACATGATTCAAGGATTGCAACACTTTCTTCAGTGGTTCAAGTCAGATTTCTGCACTCAAATCCTATGGGTGACATCAAACCCATTTTGAAGTACACATATCAAAAAGCTTGAAACGACAAGCTACAGGCTAGGAACACACACACACACACACACACACACACAAGAAAACAACATAATTATTTTGCCAAAAGATGAAGGGTGAAGTTAATTTCTAAAAATGAATGAATTGTGAGATTGAAGTCTTTAAATGACATCAAAATATCAATTGGCAGCGGCCAACTAAGACATTAATAGATTAGTTAACTGGTTAAACACATTAAAATGCCAAAAGCCTGAAACATCTTTCATAAAATGGATGAGCTTAATAATGAATTTGCTATTAAGGGCTTAAATTGGGAAGATTCCATCAGGCTTTTTTTCTAAATCTCACCTATCACAGCAAAGCTTTCGTGCCTTCTGCAGCTGCATGGAGGTCCATTTGGGCTTCTTCTCTTCCAGGCCCTGGAGCACCTTATGGACCAGAGGCTTGGGAACACCCTTCTGCTGGCCCAGGCTGACCTGCAGACATTCTGATAGCAGACTCAACCTATCCTTGGCCCCTCTCTCCAGGGGCTGTCCAGACAAGAGCTCCAGGGCATCCCCATTTTCTAGATCCTGACAGAGGCTGCCCAATAAGACCCAGAGGAGCAGGCCGGTAGACCTCAGCTGTCTGGCATGCTGGGAAAGCCTCTTCTCTGCCATGGTGAACAGGAAGCGCACAGGCAGTGGAAGGGAGGCTATGGTTGACGGAAGGTGGGTGAAGATGAAAGAGAGGGCTTGGATAGCTCGATTCATGCTGTCTGATAAGAAGAGAGAAAAACAATGAGGGTTGGTTAGATTTTTTTTAAAGTCTTAAATAAGACTTCACAGTTTTCAGCGGTTAAAAAAATGGTACAAATGTTTTATAAATAAATGAACATTACTGTTAATAAAGCTTTACTTACTCTTGCTGGTTTCATTAAACTTAGGATCTCGTGGAATGTAGTTCCACTCTTTTGGAATTTTGCTTAGGACATTTTCTGGTATGTGCTGTCGAACCAGGGGTCCCGACTGGTCTTTGCATGCCTGCATCATGCTGACCAGGTGGATCAAAAGTTTGGTAGTGGATTCACAAACAATGGACCTGATGTATTTAAACAAGGTCGGCTCCTCTTTACTGGAGTCTGTAAGAAAGAGAATGGTCTAAATTATAGTGATTTAATAATTATATCAAACTTGTTTTTGTAAATTCATTAGATACTGTGTAAAAACAATCTTATTTCTTTATGATTATATCATATTTGGTCACAGGACATTACCTTAAAGAAGAAGAGAGACAGAACTCATAATTTCTTCATCTATCAGCAATTTTTCTTTCCCAATAAATCAGTTTTATTTATTTATTTTATTATTTTTTAAAAGGTAATAGATTTCAGTTGTTTCTTATTGTTGTATGACTGTCGCATTACAATTTATCAAACCTACATTATTTTTTGCAGCTATTTAAATGACTTTTATGTATAGATTGTATTGTTTTACTCTTGTCTCAGACACAGATATGATGTAAACAATGAGTTAAAAAAACATATATCATTTCATTATGTATTGTGTAAAAAAATTATTTATATACATTTTTCCTCAATGTTTTGATATAGTATGCCTCATTGAGTTGTCATTATATCATGGAAATGACACAAGTTCTAGGGAATCAAGGAAAAGCAAAAGGGCTGAATTCTCCTGTAATGCATATATTTCCATTTTTGGACATTGTTAGCAAACAATTAAATAAAACAAAGCATTTTAAAAGTGTGTTTTAAGGGAGTTACATTTCTAAACATCCACAGTGCCAAAAAGTACAAGTAGAAGAAACAAATAAATAATTCTAATATGGATCATTCTCCTGACCAGCCCAATTAGCTCTGCTAAATGGCACAATCAAGGTGCTAAGCAAGCTCTATAAGATTATCTTTAGGGAAGAATGGACATGGTCAATTAAGCCAAAAACACAACACCTTACATCAGAATAACAGCATACAACACACACTCTCCTGCTCCCTCCTCTGTCATTTGTCTAATTTGTACAACTATAATTACCTCTCACATGTAATAAAACACAAAACATGAGAGCTTCAGCCTGGATTAAACCCCCTGAATCAAAGCGATTCAAAAGGTGTCAGGTCATAATTGCAGTTTCTATGTCAGCATGCAAAATCAATACGGTAACCATTAACACAAAGAAACATTTTCATGCTGTGGCTATTGCAGAGAGGAACAAGGAGAAGGCTCAAATGTAAATAAATAAGCAATCAAAGAGACAGCTGAAGGTTTAATTATGGCTTTGATTTGATGATGGGCTTCCAGCTGGTCAGATTTGATATTGAGGCAATTAGGGGACACAATGGGGGCACATGGTGATAACGGTTTCCAACTGGACTGTAACTGAATGGCCACATCTGACTAAAATTGTGTCCTTTTGAAGTCTAAACAAATGTAGGACAGAGCATGGAAAAATCCTTGCATGTCTGCACCTGCTAAGTTGTAAAAGTG
>NW_015642610.1:892455-905729 GCF_001515625.1 Sinocyclocheilus rhinocerous
ACACACACACACACACACACACACAAGAAAACAACATAATTATTTTGCCAAAAGATGAAGGGTGAAGTTAATTTCTAAAAATGAATGAATTGTGAGATTGAAGTCTTTAAATGACATCAAAATATCAATTGGCAGCGGCCAACTAAGACATTAATAGATTAGTTAACTGGTTAAACACATTAAAATGCCAAAAGCCTGAAACATCTTTCATAAAATGGATGAGCTTAATAATGAATTTGCTATTAAGGGCTTAAATTGGGAAGATTCCATCAGGCTTTTTTTCTAAATCTCACCTATCACAGCAAAGCTTTCGTGCCTTCTGCAGCTGCATGGAGGTCCATTTGGGCTTCTTCTCTTCCAGGCCCTGGAGCACCTTATTGACCAGAGGCTTGGGAACACCCTTCTGCTGGCCCAGACTGACCTGCAGACATTCCGATAGCAGACTCAGCCTATCCTTGGCCCCTCTCTCCAGGGGCTGTCCAGACAAGAGCTCCAGGGCATCCCCATTTTCTAGATCCTGACAGAGGCTGCCCAATAAGACCCAGAGGAGCAGGCCGGTAGACCTCAGCTGTCTGGCATGCTGGGAAAGCCTCTTCTCTGCCATGGTGAACAGGAAGCGCACAGGCAGTGGAAGGGAGGCTATGGTTGACGGAAGGTGGGTGAAGATGAAAGAGAGGGCTTGGATAGCTCGATTCATGCTGTCTGATAAGAAGAGAGAAAAACAATGAGGGTTGGTTAGATTTTTTTTAAAGTCTTAAATAAGACTTCACAGTTTTCAGCGGTTAAAAAAATGGTACAAATGTTTTATAAATAAATGAACATTACTGTTAATAAAGCTTTACTTACTCTTGCTGGTTTCATTAAACTTAGGATCTCGTGGAATGTAGTTCCACTCTTTTGGAATTTTGCTTAGGACATTTTCTGGTATGTGCTGTCGAACCAGGGGTCCCGACTGGTCTTTGCATGCCTGCATCATGCTGACCAGGTGGATCAAAAGTTTGGTAGTGGATTCACAAACAATGGACCTGATGCATTTAAACAAGGTCAGCTCCTCTTTACTGGAGTCTGTAAGAAAGAGAATGGTCTAAATTATAGTGATTTAATAATTATATCAAACTTGTTTTTGTAAATTCATTAGATACTGTGTAAAAACAATCTTATTTCTTTATGATTATATCATATTTGGTCACAGGACATTACCTTAAAGAAGAAGAGAGACAGAACTCATAATTTCTTCATCTATCAGCAATTTTTCTTTCCCAATAAATCAGTTTTATTTATTTATTTTATTATTTTTTAAAAGGTAATAGATTTCAGTTGTTTCTTATTGTTGTATGACTGTCGCATTACAATTTATCAAACCTACATTATTTTTTGCAGCTATTTAAATGACTTTTATGTATAGATTGTATTGTTTTACTCTTGTCTCAGACACAGATATGATGTAAACAATGAGTTAAAAAAACATATATCATTTCATTATGTATTGTGTAAAAAAATTATTTATATACATTTTTCCTCAATGTTTTGATATAGTATGCCTCATTGAGTTGTCATTATATCATGGAAATGACACAAGTTCTAGGGAATCAAGGAAAAGCAAAAGGGCTGAATTCTCCTGTAATGCATATATTTCCATTTTTGGACATTGTTAGCAAACAATTAAATAAAACAAAGCATTTTAAAAGTGTGTTTTAAGGGAGTTACATTTCTAAACATCCACAGTGCCAAAAAGTACAAGTAGAAGAAACAAATAAATAATTCTAATATGGATCATTCTCCTGACCAGCCCAATTAGCTCTGCTAAATGGCACAATCAAGGTGCTAAGCAAGCTCTATAAGATTATCTTTAGGGAAGAATGGACATGGTCAATTAAGCCAAAAACACAACACCTTACATCAGAATAACAGCATACAACACACACTCTCCTGCTCCCTCCTCTGTCATTTGTCTAATTTGTACAACTATAATTACCTCTCACATGTAATAAAACACAAAACATGAGAGCTTCAGCCTGGATTAAACCCCCTGAATCAAAGCGATTCAAAAGGTGTCAGGTCATAATTGCAGTTTCTATGTCAGCATGCAAAATCAATACGGTAACCATTAACACAAAGAAACATTTTCATGCTGTGGCTATTGCAGAGAGGAACAAGGAGAAGGCTCAAATGTAAATAAATAAGCAATCAAAGAGACAGCTGAAGGTTTAATTATGGCTTTGATTTGATGATGGGCTTCCAGCTGGTCAGATTTGATATTGAGGCAATTAGGGGACACAATGGGGGCACATGGTGATAACGGTTTCCAACTGGACTGTAACTGAATGGCCACATCTGACTAAAATTGTGTCCTTTTGAAGTCTAAACAAATGTAGGACAGAGCATGGAAAAATTCTTGCATGGCTGCACCTGCTAAGTTGTAAAAGTGCTCCCAAAGGTGTCTCTGGTCCAGGTAGCCCTCTAGCGCTCGAGTTAAAGCCCTGGGGAGGTAGTTGAGGGAGGACAGGATGGAAAAAACAGCTTCCAAAAACTCTGCAGTTGCAGTGCGAGTATCAGGGGACACTTCTGTTCCTCTGTCCACACAGAGACCTGAAAGTACATTATCATGGTTATTTTAAGTGATATCAAAAATAAAAATAACCACAATTCTAATAATAACAGGGCTTAACAATATGATTGGTCCAGAGCAAGTTGGAGAGACTTCCAGGATATTTGCCGGGTCTGTCAGTCTGGCTCTATCAGGTGATGCATTGACACTATTACTTAAGCATACACACACAGTTTTTTTTTATTTTTTATTATTATTATTATTATTGAAAGATGTCTCTTATGCTCTCCAAGGCTGCATTTATTTGATTAAATATTGCAATTTAAATACATTTTCTAATTTAATATATTTTAAAATGTGGTGGCAAAGCTGAATTTTCTGCAGCTATTACTTCAGACTTTCAATTCAATTCAATTCAAATTTATTTGTATAGCGCTTTTAGACTTACCCTTTAGAAATTATAATATTTTTATGGAAACTGGCTTCTTTCAGGATTCTTTGATAAACAGAAAGTTCAAAAGAACAGCATTTATTTGAAATCGAAATCGTTTGTAACATTATAAATGTCTTTTCTGTCATTATTGATCAAATTAGAGCATCCTTGCTGAACATAAGTATTAATTTCTTAAAATAATACAATCTTACTGACCCCAAACTTTTAAACAGTAGTGTAAATAAAGTACATATCTAAACAAAACACACAAAATAAAACAAAATGTTGAGCTTATTACATATTGCAAGACATCTGTGCCTATAGCACAGGAAATGTATGTCTTGTAAATCAATAAAGCAAAACGCCAATTGCCTGTCTGGACAAACACAAGATGCGACCACAACAACAAGATGTGACTGAATGCCCTTGTCCAAATGTTGTCAGGCCTGTGGGGTTGTATATGCAGGATGGTTGTGCCTTTGGTTCAGCCCCTGTCAGTCTCACTTCCTAGAGATGACAGGCGTTTGAATAGGCAATTGAATGCAACGCAGCATTCAATGAGTGTCTTTGATAAAAAGCAGGCTGCTGTTTGCACTTTTTTGACAAATGTTGGACTGTTTTGAAATGACAGGCCTAAATTGCCTGTCGTAGTAGAGCGTGTGGTTAGCTAACACTGCTTTGCTTAACAGGGATCCTGAATTCTGCTGCTGTTGAAGGACGGATGGGAATCGACTCTGCTTTCTTTTGGTACAAGTGTGAGGAAACGGGTATAGATGCCATTTTACTTTGTGACATTGTTTGGTGTCTTGTTCTGTCTTTCACTCTAATTATCCAATCGTTACTAAAGACAGGTTTACATCAAAGCTGTTTATTTTTTCCATTTGGAATGAATTTGATTGTGAAAAATCGATTCTATAGGACAGATGGTTAAAGGACAGGAGTAAGAGGAAAAGGAAAGTTTTGAAGACGTGCATTATTAATTGTTCACAGAACAAAAACATTTATTTTTAGCAATTGTGTAGTGTAAAGGCAGTCTATAATCTTTTCCATTCTCGGGCACAAAGGATTTAATGCATAAAACCACACACTTGCAGTTTACTTTTAGTTTGTCAGGTTATAACAAAAAACAAACTCAAGAAATACTGAAACAATTCCGAGCTTCAAATTAAATATGGTTTTAAGAAACGGTCAAAAAACTGTCTAATAACAAACCCCTTCCTCCTCCTTCTAATTAAAAAACTATTAACTGTTATTTACGCATACGTATTACATATGAAATTGACCATGTGATGCAGTATAATTATTCAAAATATACATACATTAGCATAAAAAAATCTCTCTTAATATTCAGAAAACTCCTTATATTACTTATGGCTCAAACTAATGTAAAGATATGAATAATATTAAAATATATAAAATTAAAATAATACATGTTCGGTTAAAATGTCTATTAATGAATAAGGGAAAGTATATTTTTAACCATTTTTTAAATACCTCACTAGTACAAATTAATTAAATTTGTAGTAAAATAATTTTAACAAAAAATACATAAAAAATATCGGTTACACTTTATTTTAAGGTGTCCTTGTTCCAGTGTAATTATACATATAAGAACTGAGTAATATTAATTAACTACATGTACTGTACTTACTGCATGGTTAGGGTTTGGTTTAGGGTTACTTGCATGTAATTATGCATAATTAATTGTTATTATAATAGTAAGTACATGTAACATATGAAACAAGGACACCTTAAAATAAAGTGTTACCAAAATATTCTATTAATTCTTATCAATATGCTATGTGTGCAAAATCATTAGCAAAATTCTATTTAAAATAATTACATAACGAATTTAAAATAACATGTTTTTGGTGTTTTTTGCCTTTATTTGATATGACAGTAGCTAGACAGGAAGTGAAGTGGGAGAGAGAAAGTGGGATGGGATCAGGAAAGGTCCGCGAGCCTGGACTCGAACCCGAAACACAACAGCGCTATGTGTCGGCGCGCTTCCCACAAGTATATCAGCACAGACAATATTAACATTTTACAAAAAGACTTGTCAATAATTAAATGCTATTTAAAATATTTTAATGTAACCAGATTAATTTTGATTTCATGTGAAGAGTCATGGGAATGCAGGTTCCAGCTCGGTCTATCACGTCACACATTTATTGTTCGATTCCCCGTTTCCAATACATTAAAAGACAAACAGGCATAAAAAATAACTACAGGCTTTCGTAACAAAACAGTGGACTTTTATAAATAGCCACAAGGGGCAGTAAAGGGCCAGACAGGTTAATGACCTGCCTCTTTGCAATCTTCCATTTACGAGCCACAGGATGTACCGTGATAAATGAACTGCTGGTGTTTCTCAAGGGAAGGGATTCCACAAACCAATTCTATCCTCGGCTAACAAACCTTTGCAACCTTGACATGCTGCCAACAAACACACCTGTTGATTTTCTACCGGGCCTCACAGATGAGTTTCCACTGGAGGCCCTTAATTGGAACAAGACATTGCTATCAGTTCCTCAAAGAATTCCACGAACAAGCTCCTATTTAGAGCACAGCTTAGCACTAAACGCTCCCAAACTGTGCTGAGAGACAGCGACTGGAGTGAGGAACTTTAAAAGAGGTTTCTCTAAACGGTAGACAACCAAGCCACCGCGTTTCTTCTTAATTAGCCAGGCTGTGGCCAGGCAGTGTTGATTTACGACGACGTGATTCCCACACCAGAGCGCGCAGGCAGACGTGCTCTTAGCCGAGCTTGGTTATTAATGAGCTCCGGCATAATGTGAATTAATGTGCAAGCACAAAACAGCCTTTAAAGGTTAGACTTTTCAGAGTGGAAGGAAGAAAGAGGAAAATCTTTAAAGGTCATTCACTTTGCTCTCACATGAGTGTTTATTACTGAGCTCTATTGATTCAGAAATGATGAGGAGGGTGATGAGTGCGATGATGAGTGAATAAAACGACATTCTCACAACAGTCCAGATGCATCTCCGATGTGCCTGAGGACGAAACACACGAGATGGTGGAAAATCCAGGTGGATCTGCCTTACTTCGTAAAATAATAAGTATCGAATGTGTCGGATTGGAACGAGCCTCTCAAGACCTCAGCTAGCATTTACTTGTTAGCAAATTCAACAGAGTGCAATTTCAAATTTTAGACTAGCAATTAGCGATTTCTATGGCGTATTTTGCGAGAATGAAAGGACTCAGCATGGTTCCTCTGCGCAGGTGTTGGGCGACTCGAGCGACGTTATCGTCTTGTGATCAGTTCACGAGTGCACACAACAGCCTATTGAAAATAAGAGGAGACGTACGAAAAGACGACCCATTAAAAACAGGTGCAGGCTATTAAGAGCAGCAAGGTCAGTGGGCCATCCTCAAAGCTAATCAGTCTTTCCATCAATAAATCGTGCTAAATTCATTTGTGGAAACCAATGAAAGCGCCGACGTGCTTCAAAGAGCGTTTCCTCGTATTCTCTCATTGCAAGCCACTCTTCTGTTCTGTGACCTACATCAGACTTAAACATATGGCGATGAAGCAACATTTTGGCAAGCCAATTTAACTATATTTTTTAATATTTTGCCAACTTTCAGCATGCTTCATTAGAGCAACATCATCTGGAATCTTTGGTAAGGGTACATGCACTTTCTAAGAAGTGTGTCAGGGATTTAAGAGTCTTACATGAGTATGAAATGATGATCTGTAGCAGTAAGCAGTCCTTGTGAAGGATGGTCTGCAGAAGTAGAACTGGATTGTAACAGGGTTCAGACACCAGTAGCTCAAACAGACATAAAGAGGATCCCTCACAAGCTGGAAAATCCCTTAAACAACAGAAATATATAAATTAAGCTCCTGCCAATGTTCAAATATTTAAAATTAATGACTTTTTTTATAAATGTTTTTTTTTCTCAAAGAAGTATCTTATGCTCACCAGGGCTTCATTTATTTGAAATAATTATTTTCTATTTTAATATGTTTTAAAATGTAATATATTCCTGTGATGGCAAAGCGGAAATTTCACCAGCCATTATTCAAGTCTTCAGTGTCACATGATCTTTTTCAGAAATCTAATATGCTGATTGTTTTTATTTATTTATTTAACTTTTTTATTATTATCAATGCTGAAAACAGTTGTGCTGCTTCATATTTTTGTGGAAACAGGGATACATTTTTATCAGGATTGTTTTTTTTATGAACAGAAAGTTCAAAATATCTATGAACTATATCACCACAAAAATGACAGACAGACAGACAATTAGTCATTTATTCACCAGAAAACATTTCAATGCTGCTTACAAAATACAGATAGCTTGACTGGTGTTGGATAAAGTCACATTAAAGCCACATTACAATTACAGTTGCTATAGAAAATATTGAAAAGGTAAAGAATTTTAGGAATCCAAGGACATCTCCTCTTCATTCAAATGAACACATTAGAACAACAGTTCTACCACAAAGAATCCATTATCATGTGACAGGAATGAAGGCCAAGTGTGATAAAAGTACAGTATGGTCAATGGATTGTACAGTTGTTTAATAACATGCCGACTGTTCAGATGACAAAACATCATCATATATACAGTGGTGTGAAAAAGTGTTGGCCCCCTTCCTGATTTCTTATTTTTTTGCATGTTTGTCACACTTTAATGTTTCAGATCATCAAACAAATTTAAATATTAGTAAAAGATAACACAAGTGAACACAACATGCAGTTTTTAAATGAAGGTTTTTATTATTAAGGGAAAACAAAATCCAAAACTACATGACCCTGAAACTGTCTAATAACAAACCCCTTCCTCCTCCTTCTAATTAAAAAACTATTAACTGTTATTTACGCATACGTATTACATATGAAATTGACCATGTGATGCAGTATAATTATTCAAAATATACATACATTAGCATAAAAAAAATCTCTCTTAATATTCAGAAAACTCCTTATATTACTTATGGCTCAAACTAATGTAAAGATATGAATAATATTAAAATATATAAAATTAAAATAATACATGTTCGGTTAAAATGTCTATTAATGAATAAGGGAAAGTATATTTTTAACCATTTTTTAAATACCTCACTAGTACAAATTAATTAAATTTGTAGTAAAATAATTTTAACAAAAAATACATAAAAAATATCGGTTACACTTTATTTTAAGGTGTCCTTGTTCCAGTGTAATTATACATATAAGAACTGAGTAATATTAATTAACTACATGTACTGTACTTACTGCATGGTTAGGGTTTGGTTTAGGGTTACTTGCATGTAATTATGCATAATTAATTGTTATTATAATAGTAAGTACATGTAACATATGAAACAAGGACACCTTAAAATAAAGTGTTACCAAAATATTCTATTAATTCTTATCAATATGCTATGTGTGCAAAATCATTAGCAAAATTCTATTTAAAATAATTACATAACGAATTTAAAATAACATGTTTTTGGTGTTTTTTGCCTTTATTTGATATGACAGTAGCTAGACAGGAAGTGAAGTGGGAGAGAGAAAGTGGGATGGGATCAGGAAAGGTCCGCGAGCCTGGACTCGAACCCGAAACACAACAGCGCTATGTGTCGGCGCGCTTCCCACAAGTATATCAGCACAGACAATATTAACATTTTACAAAAAGACTTGTCAATAATTAAATGCTATTTAAAATATTTTAATGTAACCAGATTAATTTTGATTTCATGTGAAGAGTCATGGGAATGCAGGTTCCAGCTCGGTCTATCACGTCACACATTTATTGTTCGATTCCCCGTTTCCAATACATTAAAAGACAAACAGGCATAAAAAATAACTACAGGCTTTCGTAACAAAACAGTGGACTTTTATAAATAGCCACAAGGGGCAGTAAAGGGCCAGACAGGTTAATGACCTGCCTCTTTGCAATCTTCCATTTACGAGCCACAGGATGTACCGTGATAAATGAACTGCTGGTGTTTCTCAAGGGAAGGGATTCCACAAACCAATTCTATCCTCGGCTAACAAACCTTTGCAACCTTGACATGCTGCCAACAAACACACCTGTTGATTTTCTACCGGGCCTCACAGATGAGTTTCCACTGGAGGCCCTTAATTGGAACAAGACATTGCTATCAGTTCCTCAAAGAATTCCACGAACAAGCTCCTATTTAGAGCACAGCTTAGCACTAAACGCTCCCAAACTGTGCTGAGAGACAGCGACTGGAGTGAGGAACTTTAAAAGAGGTTTCTCTAAACGGTAGACAACCAAGCCACCACGTTTCTTCTTAATTAGCCAGGCTGTGGCCAGGCAGTGTTGATTTACGGCGACGTGATTCCCACACCAGAGCGCGCAGGCAGACGTGCTCTTAGCCGAGCTTGGTTATTAATGAGCTCCGCCATAATGTGAATTAATGTGCAAGCACAAAACAGCCTTTAAAGGTTAGACTTTTCAGAGTGGAAGGAAGAAAGAGGAAAATCTTTAAAGGTCATTCACTTTGCTCTCACATGAGTGTTTATTACTGAGCTCTATTGATTCAGAAATGATGAGGAGGGTGATGAGTGCGATGATGAGTGAATAAAACGACATTCTCACAACAGTCCAGATGCATCTCCGATGTGCCTGAGGACGAAACACACGAGATGGTGGAAAATCCAGGTGGATCTGCCTTACTTCGTAAAATAATAAGTATCGAATGTGTCGGATTGGAACGAGCCTCTCAAGACCTCAGCTAGCATTTACTTGTTAGCAAATTCAACAGAGTGCAATTTCAAATTTTAGACTAGCAATTAGCGATTTCTATGGCGTATTTTGCGAGAATGAAAGGACTCAGCATGGTTCCTCTGCGCAGGTGTTGGGCGACTCGAGCGACGTTATCGTCTTGTGATCAGTTCACGAGTGCACACAACAGCCTATTGAAAATAAGAGGAGACGTACGAAAAGACGACCCATTAAAAACAGGTGCAGGCTATTAAGAGCAGCAAGGTCAGTGGGCCATCCTCAAAGCTAATCAGTCTTTCCATCAATAAATCGTGCTAAATTCATTTGTGGAAACCAATGAAAGCGCCGACGTGCTTCAAAGAGCGTTTCCTCGTATTCTCTCATTGCAAGCCACTCTTCTGTTCTGTGACCTACATCAGACTTAAACATATGGCGATGAAGCAACATTTTGGCAAGCCAATTTAACTATATTTTTTAATATTTTGCCAACTTTCAGCATGCTTCATTAGAGCAACATCATCTGGAATCTTTGGTAAGGGTACATGCACTTTCTAAGAAGTGTGTCAGGGATTTAAGAGTCTTACATGAGTATGAAATGATGATCTGTAGCAGTAAGCAGTCCTTGTGAAGGATGGTCTGCAGAAGTAGAACTGGATTGTAACAGGGTTCAGACACCAGTAGCTCAAACAGACATAAAGAGGATCCCTCACAAGCTGGAAAATCCCTTAAACAACAGAAATATATAAATTAAGCTCCTGCCAATGTTCAAATATTTAAAATTAATGACTTTTTTTATAAATGTTTTTTTTTCTCAAAGAAGTATCTTATGCTCACCAGGGCTTCATTTATTTGAAATAATTATTTTCTATTTTAATATGTTTTAAAATGTAATATATTCCTGTGATGGCAAAGCGGAAATTTCACCAGCCATTATTCAAGTCTTCAGTGTCACATGATCTTTTTCAGAAATCTAATATGCTGATTGTTTTTATTTATTTATTTAACTTTTTTATTATTATCAATGCTGAAAACAGTTGTGCTGCTTCATATTTTTGTGGAAACAGGGATACATTTTTATCAGGATTGTTTTTTTTATGAACAGAAAGTTCAAAATATCTATGAACTATATCACCACAAAAATGACAGACAGACAGACAATTAGTCATTTATTCACCAGAAAACATTTCAATGCTGCTTACAAAATACAGATAGCTTGACTGGTGTTGGATAAAGTCACATTAAAGCCACATTACAATTACAGTTGCTATAGAAAATATTGAAAAGGTAAAGAATTTTAGGAATCCAAGGACATCTCCTCTTCATTCAAATGAACACATTAGAACAACAGTTCTACCACAAAGAATCCATTATCATGTGACAGGAATGAAGGCCAAGTGTGATAAAAGTACAGTATGGTCAATGGATTGTACAGTTGTTTAATAACATGCCGACTGTTCAGATGACAAAACATCATCATATATACAGTGGTGTGAAAAAGTGTTGGCCCCCTTCCTGATTTCTTATTTTTTTGCATGTTTGTCACACTTTAATGTTTCAGATCATCAAACAAATTTAAATATTAGTAAAAGATAACACAAGTGAACACAACATGCAGTTTTTAAATGAAGGTTTTTATTATTAAGGGAAAACAAAACCCAAAACTACATGGCCCTTGGATGTATTACCGGTATATTCACATTTAGCCTAAATATCTACCTCAACTACTATAACTACACTACAAAAATCTAAAAATAGAAATAAAAACATGAAAACGTGAACTGAATCTGGAAAGTTAAAGTGCGGTCACATTAGTGAAATTTTTGTGAAATTTTGCAGGCAAAAAAATAAAAACTAAATAAAACAAATTTGATTCCTTGTCTATTATCAATGGTATAGCACTGTATGAAACGCAGCTCACACAGAAGTCACATTCAAACCAAGCAGTTTTCTGTTGGCCATCGCAACAAATTTATGTGACCAACTTGAACCCGATATGAAATCCATGTAGAGAAATCCTTTGCCTGCATGTGAAATTCCTAATTGTGTGGATTCCTATTGTAATGAATGGATTCTGTCAGCAACAACTCGCAGAACAACAGTAAATGTGGCCACACTTTTAATCAGCTATAAAATGTTATGAAACAGGATGTAAATAAAAACGTCAGTAGTTCATACAGTTAGCTATAGTTATTGCTATTAATATGTAATTAAGTGTTTTAGTTGTCTTTTATGCAGAATATTCTAAAAGTGTCAGATAAACAGGCCTCATGCAAAAAGTAAATTTTCAATTGCCCCTTGACATCCAGATGGACTGTCATGCTTACCTTAGCAAACAAACAGCACTAATTATCATTATTTATTTATGAGCTTAGGTAAGGAGCAAATGTGACACTCATAAAGACACAAAAAAGAGGCGGGCTGAATTCAGCTACATAATAGGGGAACATTATGCTTTAGTTAAGCAACAGCTTTGTCATGTCAAAGCACCGGTAATCCACCCAATATCCCACTTTAATGGTCCTGATAAATCTGTAAGCTTCACCATGAGGTCAGGTTTCATTGTATCTTGATCTTCCACGCATGTAACAAAAAAAAAAGACTACTTTCTGCCCATAATGCTCCGTGATTTATTGATATTTCTTGTCTCTTTTATTACTTTTTTATTTAATAATCCAAACTGTCAGTTGGTTGGAGTGTTTGAGTGAGGAGAAGAGTTTGATTTTGGTGTCTGGCCTCTTGGCTCTGGTGGGGCCCTCACCACGAGACCCTCAGGGAGTCTTGAACACAGCAAGGCTAAATAAATAAATAAAAATGGAGCAGGCAATAAAAATGCACTAATTTAAATCCCTACGACTTCATGGAAGTGGAGTCGGTGGGGCTGACGACCAGTGATTTGTGTAAGCGATGATATCACGCTGGAGTGGGAGTCTGGAGCTGTGCTGGGGGGGCTTGAGGAAGGTGATGTGAGATGTGGCTGACATTCTGCCTGGCTTCACAGTCCTCCTACAGGCTCAGTTTCAGCCTTTCACACCCGGGCTGAAGACCCGCGGCGCATGTCAGCATAAACAGCATGACTAACTATGGCATCTGCATCTGGCCTGCATTAGGGCCGTGAGTCTGGGGGTCTGGTGGCTGCAGTAATGTATTAACTGTGTTTGTGTGCATCTAACACATGAACGAAAACTGAAAGGCCACGCTAGCCTTATTTTTTTGTATTCTTCCTAATATTATTACTATTTATTTCATTTGTCTACTGTCAAACACACACACAAAAAACTCTCACAAAGGTACACAAAGTAACTAATCTGCCCATTTCTGTGATGGTGTAAATTTGAATGAAATTAAAATAAACATTTTCCAAAAAAAATGGAATTGGCTTTGTGCTACATTTTTTTTTAATTCTGTGCTTTATTAATTGCATACTAGTTAGACAACTAAAGTTATCTAAAACCCTATTAATTTATGAACATTATTGGATATTTATTTAGAAGTTTATATGGTAGCTTTCAAAACCTCCTATTATCTTAAGGTTATTTACATTGTTACAAAAATGCATATATATATATATATATATATATATATATATACAGT
>NW_015642610.1:905773-915431 GCF_001515625.1 Sinocyclocheilus rhinocerous
ATATATATATAACATAACATATAATATAATATAATATAATATATATTACATTTTAAGAATATACTGTTCTTTTGAACTTTTGGTTTCCACAAAAATATTAAGCAGCACGACTGTTTTTAACATTAATAATAATAAAAAATGTTTGAGCAACAAATCAGCATATTAGAATGATTTCTGAAGGATCATGTGACACTGAAGACTGGAGTAATGATGCTTAAAATTCAGCTTTGCCATCAAAAGAATAAATTGTATTAATCTGATATTAATAATATTTCATAATAATACTCTTTTTACTGCATTTTTTACCAAATAAATGCAGCCTTGGTGAGCATAAAGACGTATTTATAAAATACCCCGAATTTTATGTAGTGTAATTCAAACTATAAGACATCTCTGGGGGGGAAATGGCATTAAAGAGTTAATCACGCCAAGTGATTACGGGCTGAACACTTTTATTTGTTGCTTAGTGCTATCAGTACCTCAGCAGCTCCTCTGTGAACAATGTTGGGTTGATTACGCTCAGCCACTTTGTTTCATGACTGTTCACTCCCTCTGGAAACTTTGGAGTTCTGCTGGTTCCTCCACCGCAGCCTCCCTGAAAAACCCTGGCGAATAAAATAAATATATAAATATATACAGTAGAGAGGGGAATACAGTTTGATCAATGTGCTAATCTTGCATCTCTAAATCACAATAATCCAACAAGTTTATTCAGACTCGTGTCACCTGTGCAGCTCTGCTGGAGGTGATGTAAGGATGATCAGTATAGTCAGCAGTTGGTTACACAGGCTGTGTATGGACCACATCCAAAATCCATGAGCTGCATCAGGCCTTAGCAACTCCCCCACAGAGTCACACACACTCCACATCAGATTCTCCACGCACAGCAGAATAGCTGTAATATCAACCCTGGGGGAGGCAATGAGACACCACATATTAGGAATAACTCAGCTGCACACACTGTGTCCTAACCAAGATTTTCTAGCAAAAATCAAATGTGTTTCTGTGTAATATGCAATACCGTTCAAAATTTTGGGGCTGGTAAAACTTTTTAAATGTTTTTGAAAGAAGTCTCGACCAAAAAACTGAAATATTATCACAATGTAAAATAAAGTTTTTTAATTAATTTTTAATAAGCACTTTATTCCTGTAATGGCAAAGCTGAATTTTTAGCTGCCATTACTCCAGTCTTCAAAAATCATTCTAATATGCTGATCTGGTATTAAAAAAAAAACATTTATTATTATTATTAATGTTAAAAACGGTTGTGGCTGCTTAATATGTTTGCGGAACAGTTTGAACAGTAATGTAAATGTAAAAAAATAGGGAAAATCGGCATGAACAATAACATATCCAATATCAACCACTAACCAATGGTATCGATATTGCGTCATGCATCTACTTTCAATTACATATGTATCAGTGTATGTCCTGCTCAGTTCAAACCACTGAATCATGTACTTCTGTACAGTCTCCAGAGAGGTCATATTACCCACGTTGGTTTCCCTATCAAACTCAACTTTTCATCATCCACCACCATGTTCTGCTTTATAGCACAGTGAAAGTTCCCCTTTCACCGGATAGGAGAAAAAGAGAAGGGAGCAGAGGAAAAGTCCATCTGCCTGGCAGACTCTGAGCTCACCCGGCACTGAAGAGCTCATAACCGGGTGTCCTTGCAGCAAAGCTCATCTGCTCAAACAAAAAACTCCCTGCGGCCCTGGGCGATCTGCTCTTTCTCATCAGTCCTGAAGTGGAGGGGAAGCGTGCTCTTGTGGCATCTTTAACCACTTTAAGTATGTGTTAATGCAACGCACAAGGCCTGGGCGGTTGGGCCCGGTCTAGCATGAAAGAACCAGGCCCTCCGCCAGGCACTGAGGCAGGGCCATGTGCTAACAAAGAGAGACTGTTCTACAAATCTGGAGATCTGCATTGACCCTCGGGGCCGAACACTGGCATAATCACTAAAGCATTCAACACTGTCTGCTAAGCCTGAGGTTCCTGAAGGTGGGCTTGTGCTTCTCAGTGCAGCAGAAATACGGTAAGATCCTTCAATCAGACAGCATGGATGACTGCTCTCTGTTAGAATGTGCTTGAGTGTGACCGCTGACCACAAAATGTAGGCGGGTGACTTTAACCATGCATGCCATTTCCTGCATGACCCATCTCCACAACGCAACAATCGAATGCACATGAATGTTACATGCTACACAAAATGTTATGTGTGACCCTGGACCACAAAACCAGTCATAAGGGTCAATTTTTTAAAATTGAGATTAATACATCATCTGAAAGCTGAATAAATAAGCTTTCCATTGATGTATGGTTTGTTAGGATAGGACAATATTTGGTCGAGATAAAACTATTTGAAAATCTGGAATTTGAGGGTGCAAAAAAAACAAAATATTGAGAAAATCGCCTTTAAAGCTGGCCAAATGAAGTCCTTAGCATATTACTTATCAAAAATTAGGTTTTTATATATTTATGGTAGGAAATTTACACACACATTTGGTACTGTTAACAATAACAAAAAAGTAAAATAAAAATGATCATATGTATAATAACTATTTATTATTATTACACACACACACACACACACACACACATATGTAAAAGAACAAAACAAATTGTAGAAATACATAATATAGTAAAATCATAGAATATACAAAATGATAGGAAATGGTACTGCAGTAATATAAAGGCTGAATCAATGAATGAATCAATGACTAAATAAAAGTTTGGTTATTTTAACGAAAACAAATAGGATAGATATTATATTATATGATATATACACTCACTGGCCACTTTATTAGGTACACCTTGCTAGTACCGGGTTGGACCCCCTTTTGCCTTCAGAACTGCCTTAATTCTTCGTGGCATAGATTCAACAAGGTGTTGGAAACATTCCTCAGAGATTTTGGTCCATATTGACATGGTAGCATCACGCAGTTGCTGCAGATTTGTCGGCTGTGACTAACTATGGCATCTGCATCTGGCCTGCATTAGGGCCGTGAGTCTGGGGGTCTGGTGGCTGCAGTAATGTATTAACTGTGTTTGTGTGCATCTAACACATGAACGAAAACTGAAAGGCCACGCTAGCCTCATTTGGGTGAGCCGCAACAACTCCCAATATTGTGTGAGTTATGTGTTTTTCTTGTAATAAAATGTAAAAATGGGCTCAGGAATAAAGGTACAGAGCACTATGGTGATGTTTTTCATGTCTCATGCAGTCTTGTGTTACAAATATTTTATTATATTATTATAAATAAGAAATATTAGTATTATTAATAAGTAGTATTATTTTTTTGTATTCTTCCTAATATTATTACTATTTATTTAATTTGTCTACTGTCAAACACACACAAAAAAAACTCTCACAAAGGTACACAAAGTAACTAATCTGGCCATTTCTGTGATCGTGTAAATTTGAATGAAATTAAAATAAACATTTTCCCAAAACATTAAAACTGGAATTGGCTTTGTGCTACATTTTTGGGCTGAATCAATGAATGAATCAATGACTGGTATATATACAAACAAACCGAATCAGTACAATAAATTAATTACAAAAAAAATGCCGTATATTAAATTAAATCATACAATAAGTACGATTAGGAAATTGCATTGTATTAATATAATGGTGGTGAGAAAAAAACTGTAACACATACAAATGCACACACTGACACACACACACTCACACACACAAAGAAGCAGCAAAAAAATTCTGTCTATGGAAGGGAATGGAATTGTGAATGGAATCATCAAGGAACTCTATGTTTCCTATTCCCAGCTCACACAATTTAAAAAGTAACAACAGCTCTAATGTAAAAATGTGGCAGGTCTTCATATCTGGTACCTGATCTGGGAGAGTCTTTTGTAGGAGGGTCGCGCTCTTGAGTACCTCTGAACTAAGACCTCCAGGGTCTCACACAGCACCTGGGCCAAGGTCTGCCGGGCTTGTGCGAGGGCAACGGAGCCCCAAAGGTCACTGCGCAGGCCTGTGAGAAAATACTGCCACATCTGGATGGAGAGAAAGAACACCTTTCACCCTGAAAAAAAGGTGGAGGAGACAAAAAAATAGACAATGAAAGACTGGTAGAGATATGATGATGATGATATCATGGCAAATAAATACCAAAAAGAATAGAAAGGAAAAGACAGAATGTCTTTCCAGGCAATCTTTCTCTAGACCACCTGCACGCTGCACCTGGACCCCTCATTACCACAGAGAGAGAGAGAGAATGCATGGATACTTTGAAGTTTTATCTGGATATTCAATCACTGCTCCTCTGAACATTACCCAGACATACATGCACACTGAGTCAAGATGGCAGAGGTAAAAATGACCGGGTCATTCCTGTTATGCAGTACATTTCAAATCTCAGCACGTGGGACTTAATATGTTGGATGAAATATCATAACTTTAACTCATGATTTTAAAATGGAAATCACAATGTGTAAATGTTTTTTTCTACTGCACAATATGACAATTAGGTGAACATAGGAGTGAGTTTTTAAATCATTTCATTACTCAAGTTTAGGCAGATGTTGCTATTTTTACCAGCAACATAGCATATCTATCTTTTAACATGAACAACTGTAAATTTAATAAGACATACTCCAGATGTTTCTGCAATTTTTCTTTACTCCGTTCACAAAAGATTATACAAAAGTTCTTTGAAATATTGTTTTAATCAGATTTTACAGGCTTTTCCTGTGTCAGTAAATTTCACTTTCCATCCTGTTAGTCTTTTGCAACATCCCTTTAAATAATAAAAGCCAGTTGACATCATCCTCCAGGAAGTGCTATAATTTTTGGCCGGTGAAAAACAGCATAAACATGAATAAGTCTAAACAACAGATTTGATGAATTATGTGATGTTTTGTGGTATTAGCTGTTTGTTTGTTTTTCACTTTAAAACAGGTTTTCAAACTTGTTGATGATTCCAAATGAGTACTGTATAAGACAAAATGTATTCTTCTATGCATTTATATACTAATTTGTATTTAAATTTGGGTACATTTATATACATTTATGTCTTTTAAAAACACCATGAAAGAGTAACGGTATCAAATTCAGTAAATGTGTTAAATATTATTACTACACGTTAAACATATTTAATAAATATCTTAAGGTAACATTTTAAATTTTCCAGCAACTTCCTAAGGCTCCTTGGGCCAAAAAAACCTTTGCTCTAAAAAAATATTTTTAGATAAAATTACAGAAATTTGTATAATGTTAAAAAATATAGAAAATTAACTACAAATTTATTTCTGTAACATTTCTGTAAACTAACTTTGAGGGAAAGCAACAACAAACCTTAGGTTCCATCCTGTTAACTCCAATCCTGTTAGCCACAATGAACAAAAATTAATTGTGCAAATGATCAAGTTTAATCCTCTGCTCAAGAAGCCTTCACTGGATCCTTCTGTCCTAAAAATTTTTTCGGTAAAAACTTATTTGTTTTCCTTAGTGTATTGACTACTGTGATATGGTAATTTTTAAACGTGCGGTTTTAAATTTTTGTCTGGTTTGTTCTCTGTGTATGTGGTAAAATTGTTGCTCTTCTGGAAATCACTTTGGTTAGCCTGGTGGCTCTTGTATATGTGCTCTACAAATAAAATGAACTTGAACTTGAACTTTAAATTAAAAATAGGTTTTAATGAAAGTTTAAGTGTATTGTAAATTATTTCTGCACTTAAATTATGACAATATTCTTTTTTTTTAAGTTACAGAGAACAAAGCTAGTGCATAACAGGAGTAAGATGACTGATCTAAAGGGTCAGACTTATGTTGCTGAAATGCTTTAGAATTTGTGATACTGTACATGTTAAACAGCTCAAACGGAGAATCAAGAACTAGAAATACAATTCAGAAAAGGCAGAAATGATAAAAAGGACGAGAGACTCTGGTTTCCTAAGAGGCTAATTACTTTCAGGCAAAGAGGAAGCAGCATTAGGAGTTCACAGTGTGACCAAAGAGAGATTATTAACAACCATGTACTACATCTCCTAATGAGAGCTGGGACGTGGTCCACCAGAGAGCCACGGCTAAGTCAGCCATAGAAAGAGACACACAGGGCCATGACCACACGCCCGGACCCAGGGATTTAGTGCTAGCGACCGGGCCTCTGGAAGCGCTCGGCCCTGTGGCATTTGCTCAGGAGGAAATGAAATGGAGGGATGAATGAAAGAAAGCAAAAGAGAGGTGGGGGAAGAGGGGATACAGGTCAACAGAGGCGCAGACTCACAGAGCCAGCTGCACACCTGCGCACAGCAGGCCAGTCTGCCCCACAGCCCTGCAACGGGCAGACGTGTGTGTATTCATCTGTGAGAGCACTTATGTGTGCGCCGATATCTTAATGGAGGTAAGGTTAGGGCTAGACACAGATGGTTGAGTCTAACGCTACCTCAGGGCACTGCAAGCCCCATAGAAAAGACTTGAGGAAGGGACTTTATGAGAATGATATAGCTAGAAACTCATTATAGCAATATACCTAGAAGATTATTTTTCATATTAATATCCCTACGAAATTTTATATAAATATCAATACTCATTATTCAGTCTGAAACGCTTAAAGGTTTGATTTTAATTTTAATTAACAATTTTTATTTATTTATTTTATCAACAATTGCAGCCAAATGAAATCAAAATTCTTACAGAATAAATAAATAATCTAGTTAAAAATAACCAAGGAATACTTTTCAAACTGTTTTTCACTAAATGAACGAAATTTCTTATTATTTTTTTACCATTTCTATAAATTTACACAAATGTATCAATTATCCACTATTTGCCTACATATTGTTTTATATTTAAAACACCTCAATAATACAATTTAATTAAAATCTTTATTTGATTAAAATTCATTTAAATCATTTTTGGATGATGATGTAAACTAACTGAAAACGTTGATTGAATATGTTGATATTAAAAGAAATTAATAACTCCATATCCAATCTAATGAAAAATGACGTTTTAAATAACTTTCCCAAATAATCCTCCATCTTCCGTTGGTCATCAAAACAGATAGACCTGCAAACAAAACAAAAACAAAAACAAAACAAGACACATTTAAAAGCGTTCCAACATTCACAATGCTAAAAAAAAAACTAAAAAAAACATCATAAATATATATAGTGTATATTCCCATATAGTGAATAGTGCCCAGCCCTAATGAATATTAACAAATAAAAAAGGAAAGAAAGACAAGAGGGTTTTACACAAACACATACTGGTTCTATTAAATTTGTCAGGTTGGCTGAGACTGGGATATTTGTGATTGGTTACAAATGTGCACAACATCCTCAATCATTTTAAATAAGTAAGATGTTTTGAACGCGATCATAAAAAAATGCTCTTTAGTATGGCAGCACTAAGGCTGGATGTACACACCTGACTCCTTTTATGACAGCCTGAGAGAAGTCAACTAAATAGTCAAGGACAACGCGCAATAGCAGCATGCAAATCCAAGAATTTAAGAGGGAGCCTACTTAAGAATACAATAACACAATTTATCATTTATTA
Source organism: Sinocyclocheilus rhinocerous (assembly GCF_001515625.1). Lineage (NCBI taxonomy): Eukaryota > Metazoa > Chordata > Actinopteri > Cypriniformes > Cyprinidae > Sinocyclocheilus > Sinocyclocheilus rhinocerous. Next base: position 913,299 of record NW_015642610.1, read on the forward strand.
ACCAATGTCACAGCATTTCAGTACAGATACACTTATGATCGGAATGTGAATATGCAGTGTGATTTAACCACAGCTTTGTCCTTGAGCACAGTTTAGAGGTACAGGATGTTTTGTCTTCCAATAACCTAACCCAACCCTACAAAAATGCCTTCAACAGGCTTACACGTAACATGAACTATTATTGAAATATTGCCAGAAAAGCTACAGCCATCTGTACCTCGTAAAACGGGTTGGGGTCACTCCAGTAGTGGCTCTCGGCATCCTGTAGTATACTAGTGGCACACACATGGACGCAGTAGCTGGTCAGGTGATCGTGCAGGGCTGCCATCACATCCTGGCTTCTCTGAATGGGCAGCAGAGTTAGAGGCCTGGGGTTGGAGACATCAAAGACACAAAGCCTGGTTTAAGGCAAAAGCGGTGTAGTTTACAGGTCAAATAGCCACTAAGTGATTAATATCTGCAAATGGCTCCTATTATTACCTGTCAATCATTCAACACCTCATTCTTCCTCGCCTAATATTTTCTCACTCCCTCTCTTCAAGTACAAGGCCACACATACGGTCCGATACCCCTTTCTGTATGTCTTTCTGTCGCTCATTCTTGGCTATAACCTTACAAATACATAAGTGAAAAGTTATGTCAGAGCCCACCAGCTCACATACGTCTCAGTCCGGTTCTTTACAATCCAATTACAGCATTTTAGTAAATCTGGCATCCATCTGACAGGCTGCCTGGCCAGGGAAACCTGGGCTTGACAAAGTGTACTATAAATCGGTGAACTTTAGCAATGCTCACCCTCTCCAAACACTTTTCATTTTAAGAAAAATGCACAGGTCAAACCCAAGCTGAGATTTTTTATATACCATTTTATGTTCAATTTTTTTTTCATCCAAGGAGAGATTTGGAGTTATTTATGAAATCAGGGGTACCACAGCATAGAGGATCAGACTTCATTATCATTCCTAACACCACATCCACGAAAAGGTGGAAATAAGGTACAGCTTTTGAATTATTGATGAATGTACTTGGGCCACACATTAAGATCTTAATCAAGTGTTTATGCATTTGAAAATGCAAATACATGCAAATAAGAAATTGTATAACATAAAATGAAAAGGAAAACATAAGATTTCACATTAAGATTCTGGCTAATAGTTTTTTTTTTTTTTTTTAAGTGTTCTTCTTTTTGTATGAATTATATTATAGTGTATTGAGCATAAACCACTCTAAATCTGGCTAGGGTTTTGTTTAAAAATTAAGAAAGAAGAAAGAATATATTCAGAATATATTCAAAATAAAGTTTTGCTTCTGCTTCTTGCAGTAATTACAGGTTTTCAGTAAATTTGATCTTGTTTTACGGTCTCAGCTGTTGCTTTTTTATTGAAAAAGAAAAAAAATGGTGCTTTATAGAATGAGTATAACTCATATGAATATAAATAATAATAATAAAATAATTAAAGGGGTCATAGGATGCTACATGCACTTTTACAAGTTGTTTGAACTGAAACAGTGTGTGTACACAACCACTTTATAATGATAAAAATCCACCCAGTGGTTTTTTTTTTAATCTACTAAAATCTTCACCCCTTTCTCAAATCGAGTCGATCTCAGATGCTGTGTGACGTCACAAAAACAGGCCCCTCCCACGATAGTTTGATTGACAGTAGCGTTTCAGCACAGACTGGACTGGTGTCTTACCTTAGACCCACCCTGAGTGAGCTGTCATCAGTCTGCCATTGTTTCACCGCCGGAGCAGATGTAGACAAGAATAACTCCTAAGCGATTGAGGTGTTCTGTTGTTGGATGTAATAATGAACATAGCAGTGTGTGTTGTGATTGGTTAGCTGGGCCAGTGTGTGCCGTGATTGGCACGCCTTGGCGCCTGGTCGGGAAATGTCATGCGAGCTTCAGTGTAAATATTGCGTCAAAATCAAATCAATTTGAGCGTGATTTAAACCCGTATGATTGTAACCGCTCTAAGTTCGTCTGCCTCGGGAAAGCTAGCGTGTCTGCGACATAGTGATAACACTCGTTGCCTTCTCTAGTGCAGCTCAGCCAGGTCTCGTCCCATTCGTCGATATTTGTGATATCACAAATCCCGGAAAATATGCGTTGTAGTCCAAACGAGTCGTT
>NW_015642610.1:915477-933659 GCF_001515625.1 Sinocyclocheilus rhinocerous
TTGAAGTGGACTTTGAGCTTTGTAACTTTGCAGATCTTTTTTATGCTCAAACAACAACAATACAGACTAACTAAAGTTGAAAAAGTGAAAAAGCATAATAGGACCCCTTTAAAAAATATAGTTATATTAACAAATATTATAATTACTTTTTATATTAGTATAATTATATTTTTTTATTATTATTATTTTATATTAGTATAATTAGCAAATTTAGTGAGAATGAGTGTATCTCACATGTGTGTGGAGTCTCTGAGCTGGCTTTCATAGTGCATGAGTGTCTGGAGGATGTAGACACTGGTGGCCATCAGAATAGGCAGGTTTTTGAAGGGAGCGGAGGCCGGCACTTCCCCTGCCCTCTCCTCTAGTCTGGTCAGTAGGAAGGAGGTCACACGGCCACACACCTCCACGTAGCTGGAGCACACGGGCAGCAGGCTGTCCTCTCTAAATGCCACAGCCAGCGGGAGAAAAGCATCCATCTGCTCCAGAACATCTGCACAGAACTGGAAATAAAGTGAATATGTGAATTTAATATATTGTCTTTCTATAAACCAATACTTGTGCCTTAATGTGTCCCTCACTTTGTAATTCATCCCTTTGCTCCTAAAATATGTCAAAATAATAAAGACAATTAAGCATATCAATACATATAATTAATATTTTATATTTATATTATTTCATGTAAATTAACAGGCCAGTTCTTTCAGGAAGAAAATTGGGGAAGAGAGCTGCTGGCTTCAGAAACAACACTACATAACATATTGGAACACATACACAACCTGCCTGCCCTCATCTCCAACACTGGTGGATATATTTTTAAATGTAACAAACTTGTTTGGTGAAACCATACTGTTATCCACACTAGACAGGCGTCTTTACTATCACGACCATTTGGTAGAATTATTTGCAGATAGTTATTGTGAAATAACTTTCAGGTACTCCATCCTGTCCGGCTTAAATCAACAAAAAGCATTCAATGCTATACACTAGAAATTCTTTATCATACAACACTCAAACTTCCCTTTTTGAAGACTGAAATTGCATTTCAGCAGCTCACAGAGCTCTACCATATGCGAACCGACTAGCATTTATTGTAGTAAATAACCGAATCATCCATGCCGATATGACTGTGTGAGACATTCAAGGCCATTTTCTTATTCAAATACCTGCAGTTCCCCTCCTGTGGCAGCTGAAGAGAGAAGCAACACTTATCTCCTTTTTCCACATTTGTCCTGGAGGAAACAGGGAATCAGCACTGGTATTTTCTCTTCAAAATGATTACGAAAGTGTGTGTGCCTGTTACATCTGCCTTACATTGCCTCAGGAGGTACACAGCTTGAAAGGAAGACCCCTGAGTGTTATTGCCAAAAAAAGGCAGACCTGGAACGGAACATCCACCAAACTTCCTCCACCCATATTTCTCCAACCTTTGACAAATGAAGACATCATTGTCGATCTAATCCCATCTAGAAATTCCATTCCTCCCTTTCTCCATACTTCCTTCCAGCCACACGTGTTCAATGCAGATTAGCAGTAACAGCAGTGAATCTGGGCATGCTGAAGAGCCAGACGCATGTACTGGGTTCACTGTCAAATTTATATACCTATAGAAATGAGTTACTATGCCGGCCTATTCGAGAGCAGTAAAATATATGTGTGCGTTGTATATATCTCCCTCCACTCCACCCTTTCCCCCTTCCACAGTGAGTTACCATGTCCCAAGGCCTCTGCGAACATGGAGGAAAAACCCCAGCACATGTTAAATGGAAACTTTCCCAATAACAGGTCTATCAATCAAGCACAGACAGGCAAGAGAGAGGTGATTTCATACTTCTTCACTAAACTTCATCATCTGCATTACACAGCCTCGTTCACTATGTTTAGGCACAATAGATGCAGCATGCCAGGGCTATCATCATCATACCATAATTTAAGTAGCAACACCAGTAAAATTTCACTGTTCACAATACAACCTTTATTATTTAAATTATATTTATTACTAAATTATTATAGTTTATTATTATATTAACTAAAATATGATCACTTGTTTTATATGTAGTTAGTATATTTATTTTAGTAACTATTATAAAAAACACAATATTAAACTATAGTAATACTAAATTAAATTCATTTAAAATATTTTTTAAATACTGCTGTAATTATAAATTAAGTAATACTGAAAATTGAAAAATAGAAAATTTTTATAGTTTATTATTATACTACCTATAATATTATAATTACTGGTAATATTAGTGTTATTAGTAAATTTGGACAAATTAATTATTTTAATAATAAACTATACAACTATAAATATTAAATTAAAAATAAAACAACAGCATGCAATCATTTATTACTTAGGTAAATATAATTTCTGAGGTAATTAAACAAATAAAAAAGCCAGGAAAAGCTCATTATAATTAAATTATAATTAAATGTTATAAATATATTATAAATAAAAATATATTATATTAGTATAATTAGTAAATAAATCTCATTTATAACTTGTTGCGACATGTTGCAAGTAATTATTAAGTAAATATTGCTTTAAGTTTGAACATTTAAAAAAAGAAGAAAAAAAAACGTTAAGAGCTTAATATCAATATTAATTCATATTAATATTAACATCATAATATTCAGCAGCAGTTCTATTAGAATGCACTGCAAGGACTAAGACAGATATTTTGACACATCTGATTTCTCCTGCCTGTTCACATCAAAGTCAAAACAACTGTGTTTGCATTAATATCTCATCAAGATTTGTCACTCGGTATTATGGTGCTAATATGATAATTGGCATCATTTTTACCAGTACTGCTTTTGACATCGCCAAAGGATTCTGGGAGACCTTGCCAAACCGGAAGCCCCTACAGGCTGAACAGGTCTTGAAACAATCGGCCGGCTGGACAGGGAGTCGATAACAGGCTGAGTGTTGTTGTTATAAGCTTAGCGGGAAGTGTGAGTGAGATGTGGGCGAGAATGCAAAGATTTGCCCCAATCCAAGGTGATGAGGACCCGAGAGGTGTCGGTGAGATTTATGGCTTTCTAAAGCCTGCTGCTTCGGTTCGGAGAACCCTTAACTAGAGCAGATCAAAGATATGGATTCCAATAGGACAGCCACTGCAAGGTTATTTCTCAGCAAAGCTTTAAAACATTTAAGAGCTCAACTCTGCAGTGGTCGTCTTGCACCTTCGAACAGTGCTAAATCCTTCTCCTCACACAGGGTTAAGGACGATCGTCAACGCGAGGTGGTCAATAGCTGGATGGTGGTTTCAGGATGATAAATGGTTCGCTGAAATATTATGCAGACGGGAGGTCTGGCGACTCTGAGAGTTCGAAACAAAGTATGAATGTATGAATATGAATGGGTGAAATATTGATCTCTGTAATGCATCTGGACTGACTACATTCTGGCTAAGTCAGGCCTGGGCTAGCATAACGCTGCCTAATTATGGGCCATGGTGACATGTGTCAAAAAGAAGGGGTTTTGAGACACTCAGAGCAGCAGAGAATGCAAATAAATGCACATGCTAACCTTTGAGAGGAGGGCCGCTCATTCTGAAGCACTGACCTACACGTAAATGTGTTGTACAGGTCTTGAGTGTGAACAAATTTTGACACTTGTTAGTGATGTGGTTCCAGGGGTGTCAGCAGCATGTAGCGGCATCAATGAAATGGTATGGAAATCAGACATGAACGCCGACATTTCTAAATTTCATGAGCTGGGGCCATGTTGCTCAAAAGTGTATTTTTTGTTGTTGGTTTAAAAGGTTGAAAACAGGTTTGCAGGCAGAGGTCAATGCTAAACGATGTCAGAAAAATTAGTAATATGAAAATCCTCAAAAAGCATTTACTGTTTATGTATGTAATTTTCATAGTAATAACTGTTATCTATTTTGAATGTATTTCACAAATTTTGGCATTTATTCCTGTGATAACAAAGCTAAATTACTTCAGTTACTTCAGTATCACATGAAACTTCAGAAATCATTCTAATATGCTGATTTGGTGCTTAAGAAACATTTCTTATTATTATCCTCAATGCTGAAAACAGCTGTGTTGCTTAATATTTTTGTGGAAACTGTGATACAATTTTGTTCCAGGACTCTTTGATGTATAGAAGATTCAAAAGATCAGCATTTATTTGAAATAGAAATCTTTTGTAACAAGTTTTAGTATTCACTGTAATTTTTTGATCAATTTAATGCATCCTAGCTGAATGAAAGTAATACATTTCCTCCTAAACTTTTCAATGAATGAATGTGTGTGTGTGTGTGTGTGTGTGCGTGCATGCGTGTGTGTGTACTGTAAACTTTGCTTAAGTTTCATTCAGAAATACAACTTACAAAACTTTTGTCTATTGTGGACATCTATGTTTTTAACAAGAAAAAAAGGGCTAGCGCAGGGGGCACGCAGGGAGCGAAACACCTGCATCATATCCTAGCTCAGAGGCTGTCCTTTGGGGCTGTGATGGCTCATCAATCTGCCTGAGCTGCAGCGAGTGGAGCTTGTCTCAGACAGGGACCTCCGTGATGAGGGATAAAATGAGGCAAAACACTGGGCCGTAGAGCAAACCCACAGGACCAGAGAGGCTCCTGGAGCCACGGTGCCTGCTCAGGACGAGCAGACATGTCATGTCACTGTGAACCAGTGGAGTATTTCAAAAGAGAAGGAAATATCCGTGAATGAATCACAAACACCTTCCTCTATAGCTCTGTTCCAAAACCTAGTGAGCTGCCTTGAACTGCCTTTATTCCTGAAAAGAAGCATCCTAATTCATAAGAGACTTACTTAACAGTCTGCAACACATAGGCAGAAACTCGGACAGAGAACAAGAAACATGACAAAGTTTATTCCAACAGAGTGTGACGATAGCATGTTTCTAGCTAAAAGCTCTAATAAGCAAAAGTCATTAGTTTACTATTAGATATAATGGCATATTTAAAATACTTTTTTTTTTATCACTACATTTGAATGGGGTCAGTAAGACTTTTTTTAATGAAAGTAATACTTTTTATTTAGCAAGGATTACATTTTTAAATATATTCAAATAAAAAACAGTTATATTAAATTATTATAATATTTCACAACATTACAGTTTTTACTTTATTTGTGATCAAATGTAACCCTGGTCATAAGGGTCACTTTTTTGAAATTGAGATTTATACACCATCTCAAAGCTGAATAAAGAAGCTTTCCATTGATGCATGGTTTGTTATGATAGGACAATATTTGGCCGAGAATCTGGAATCTGAGGGTGAAAAAAAAATCAAAATATTGAGAAAATCGCCTTTAAAGTTGTCCAAATGAAGTTCTTAGCAATGCATATTACTAATCAAAAATTAAGTTTTGATATATTTACAGTAGGAAATTTACAAAATATCTTTATGGAACATGATCTTTACTTAATGTCCTAATGATTTTTGGCATAAAAGAAAAATCAATCATTTTGACCCATACAATGTATTTTTGGCTATTGCTACAAATATACCCAAGCGACTTAAGACTGGTTTTGTGGTCCAGGGTCACAAATAAATGCAATAAAAACATTAAAAAAAAACATTATACGGTATATATATATACACTTCTACTTATGAATATATAAATAAATAAAAATCATGATACTGATTGTGATAAATGATTGTTCATTTAATATGTAAACCACTGATGTTACCTTGGCCACCATCTTGGGAGAGTCTTTTTCTGGACCGTGTCTATGGGTAACAGGGGTGATGAAGATGTTGGCAGAGCCCGATGCATGTGTGGCTTCCTCCTGCTGCAGATTCTTATTGCAAACGTCATCCAGCACCACCTTCACACAGTGAGCCATCTGAGGAACAAGGTTTCTGAACGCAGCTCTCCAACCAAACTCAAGGCACACCACCTGAACACACACACACACACATAAGTACTGTTGCTGGTCATAGTAACTAAATAAATATAAATATTATATTATAAATTATAAAGTTCTAATGTATAATTACAAGCAAAATGTAAGTCCTTAGTGCCCATGTGAAAATCACCAATAAAATGATGTTGTGGGTAATTGCCAAGGTGTTACCAGTTTGTTGTCGGTACTAGTATTTTTCCACAATATTTAGGGTTTGAGATTTGTTGAAATCCTTAACCCTAAGTTACATCAATAAAGATGTTGATTACAATTTTTTTTTTAAAACATTTAATAAAGGTCTACATTTATTAAAAGTAAGGGTTCTTTTACATGAAAATGCATTAAAAAAAAACTTTTACAGTACTTGCACCATTCATGTTTAAATAAGGGGTGTGTATCACCTCAGTAGCGCCTTTGTCTTCTGCTGCCGTCACCTCAGTATCATCCCTGCCCTTCTTTAGGACCTCTGCATGGAAAAACAAAAACACACACAATGCATCTACAGTAAACTGTCACTACAGCTTTACCAAAGGAAATGTGCTCCAAATCCTCAGATTTCCAGCTCATTAAAAACATTTCACACAGGAATATCTCATATGTTCCGTTAGCATTAGCATATGCATTTATTCTCTACATGGTGCCTCTGGAAAATAAGTCAATGTGTGGGGTGCCAGGGTCAGGCCAGGCCAACATATTAAACTCCTCTGCGCAGCGGCGACCTACTAACAACAACATGATACGTTCAATAAAACAGGGAAAAAACTAAAAAGCGGACGCAGTGATTGCAACAGTAAGCTTTGTTAAATTCAGAGGTTTTGGAGTTGATTTGAACCCCTGATAGCTATGGCCAGATCTGGGCTAATCCATGGAAGGGTTAGAGGGAGGATAAGTGTGTGTATTTGTGTGTGCGCTTGTTGTGGGCAAATTAAAAGTGCATGCAACAAGGCCGCATTTTTCTAATCAGACGCTTCGGAAGTGAGACCCCGGGCGAGGCAATTTAGTTGAAGAAGAGAGAGAGTCGAGCCAGGCGAAGGAGAAGAGAAGCAGCCGGCATGTCACTTTTTGACCTTTAAGCCCATCTGATGAATTTCTGGTAATTAAGTCGTTTGATTGGCTGAATTAATGATTTGGATAACTGCCCTTTAAAGGCTGTTTACTTCTCAGTAAATCCAGCCCTTTTCTGCTTGTCCTGTTTTTTTAATGTAACCTTTACAGAAATTACTATACGCACCAGTCACTTTCATAGCAGAAAAAAAATAAATAAATGACAAAATAAAAATAAAAATCCTGCCTCCTCAATTTGTGTCTAGAAGTGTGTTTCTATATGCAAAAAAAAAAAAAAAACATAGTGCGTTAAAAGAGCTGTATAGAAAGGCGAGAAAACTCTCATTAAAAAAAGCATATATATACAAGGTAGTCTCATAAGCTGCCTGTAGAGATGTCGCTATTATATGCAGGAATTGGAGGCTTGTCGTATTTAAAGGCTCCGTCGAGCACAATATAGCTTGAGGTTTTCTGCTCCCACGGTGACAAATCATTTCACATGTCAGATTTGGAGCAGACTGTTGTCAGAAATCTTGATCGGCTGCCATTTATTTACACTATGCTGATATTCATCGGAAAAAAACAACAACAACCATATATCTTGTTGACTGGCATATATCACATTCAGTCTGAGAGCAACATAAACCTCTTATCTGGATCTGTATATGTTTTCACAGTTGCTTCAGGGGGACATTTGCTTACTATGGTTGTTTTGTTGATTATGAGATTAAGAACTATAGTTTTTAAAGGGATAGATCACCAAAAAATAAATTTCATCATCATTTACTCACCCTCATGTGATTCCAAACCTGAACCACACACACAAATGTTTGGGGTTGGTAAGTTTTCTTAATGTTTTTGAAAGAAATGTCTTATGCTCAGCAATGTTGCATTTATTTGATCAAGAATACAGTAAAAAATAGTAATATTAACTGTAATAAAAAATAATAACCACTTTCTATTTTCATTCATTTATTCCTGTGATGGCAAAGCTGAATTTTCAGAAATACTCCCGTCTTCAGTGTCACACGATCCTTCAGAAATCATTTTAATATGCTGATTTGCTGCTCAAAACACCTCTCTTATTATTATCAATGTTGAAAACAGTTCTGCTGCTTAACATTTTTGTGGAAAACGTTTTCAATCTTAGATGAACAGTTCGATAGAATTGCATTTATTTTATATATAAATTTGTTGTAACATTTTATACATGTCTTTATTCTATATATTGTATAACAGTATAAAATAAATAAATAAAATATTACTGAAACAAAACATTTGAATGGCAGTGTTCAAATCACCACTAGACTAATGTTTCAAAAGGAAGTCATACAGGTTTGGAACGACATGAGGGTGATTAAATTGATGACAGGTTTTTCCCTTTAAAATTGGAATTGCTATGTCTCACTGACCTGTATCGGACCGATTTGACTCTAGTATGCATATGTGGGTGTGATGTTTTTAGTGATGGTTGTTAAAGTATACCTTTGCCACTGCATACTGATTCTCCAGCACAGTTAAGGAAACCCAGATGGGTTGCCAGGTCCTCCACAGTTTTTTCCAGCTCCAGTAAGATGTTGGTCAGCTGGGTCAGGCACCTGAGCTGATGGGAGGTAAGGCTGAAGCTTCGCCCTCCCTGGGGAGGATCCTGAGGAGCTGTAGACAGACACACAAAGACTTGGTCATGGAAAAATGTTAACAGACATCTTTGCTGGAAAGACCAGCATATTTTTTTTCTTGCGGCTCTGTGGTAGAGCTTTCAACCACCCGTTCTACTGAGACCACTACAAAAGTCAAGCTGAAGACACAACTCTTGTTAGAGCACTTATATAAACCACAGCCATAAACAAAGGCACTTCCTATAAATTAGCTACAAATATTTTCTTCATTTTAAATACCCTAGCTTACTCTTGAAACTGCAAATATTGTTGAGTCTTGTATGATAGATTGTTTGTGATAGTCCTCGTTTGAAAGTTACTTTGGATAAAAGCACTTGCTAAATGATTAAATGTAAATACATGTGAACTAGTTTACCCATCAAGACCTCTTTAGACAAACAGCTAAAGAATAACTAGACTTATAACTATACTAATAACTATACATTTTGGATGACTATGCTAGTCCACAAGCTTAACCAGCACCAAACCAGCAGAACACAGTAATTGTGCACATATTTGGTTTGCACAAGTCAAATGCAAATCTGTTTTTAAAGAGGTGCAGAACTTTACACACAGAGAGATTCTTTGGGTTAAGGATTTAGAAGGTTGAAATGTAAGCACATCAACATAAGTTGACCTACCTTCAATAAATTATCTATACCAGCACTCTATATCAGGTCCATTTCACACATTGAAGAGTCTTTCAAAAGGATCTGACATTGGTAAATAATCTAGCATAATACAACGAAATATTAACAATATATACACTACTGTTCAAAACTATGGAGTAGGTAAAGCTTTTTATTTATGAAGGAAATGAATTATTTTACTAAGCAAGAGTTCATTAAATTGTTCAAAAGTGACAGTAAAGACATTTATAATATCTTTATTTCAAGGAAATTTATGTTTTGTTTCAGCAAGGACACATTAATTGATCAAAAGTGACTGTAAAAAAGTTTATAATGTTACAAAAATGTATCACAGTTAACACAAAAATATTAAGCAGCACAACTGTTTTCAACACTGATAACCCATGACCTCAGCAATGAAATTTGGTCTGGTCTTTTGAGAGCATTATTTTCTGATTAAGATATGTTATTTATATGCTGTATTCTAATCGCTGAAAATTTTCGAACATAAAATTTAATTTTTTTCATGAAGATTGGAAGATTTTTGGAAGACTGATATTGTAAAAGATACTGAAGGTTACGCTGAGGACGTTTCCAACAAGAAACATACAACACTGGAATCCAAGACGGCACGTTTCTCAAATAAATAAAACAGTAAAAACTGAAAGACTTTGTGAATGTGCATTTGACACCAGGGGGCCTGTGAACCGTGGCCTTGCAATCTACACCAATCCCACAGAGGCTGCAAAGTTTCCTCTCAAATCTACAGTCAAACTGGGCACAAACTTTCTCCAGTAACTCGCTGATGACCCTCATCTCCAGCGTGGCTCTCCCATTTCTGCAGCTGCCAAAGCCATCACCCAGGGGATGTTCCGCATTAGGCCTGAAGAATGGGCTGCGGAGAAGAGGGCTACGGTATTTTCAGACACTTCGACAAATACTTTTGTGTGTGCTCTTAAATGACTTCCTCTGACAGAAAAGGCATTGGGGAGTGGATCAGGAAGGCATTAGCCCCGGCTATGAAAGCTCCAGGAAGATTGAGTGGGAGAGCGATGGAGGGAGGGGAGAAATAAAAAAGAAAGGAGTCCTAATAATTGCAACAATATCGCCTCTGGATTCTAACACTTTGTTATCGTCAAGCCGACAATATGACAATCTCATTCTCTCATTTCTCTCCACTTCATCAGCCACATACGGTGATCATACATACATTTATTTTGTTTTTTGTGTCATTTTATAATTTTACAAGATTATAGAGATGAGGTGGGTTAGTGAGCGCCTGGAATAAATTTCACGCATTTGTGATGTATACGTGTGTGTAGGTGTGTGCACATATTTTTTTCACAGGTGAGCGTGTCATACCAGCATCTTGGCTCTTCATTAATGGGGTCCAGAGGGAGACTGTGAGGCAGAACTGGGAAAACGTCTGCATGAATGCATGGAGATCCACTCCACTGAGATCCACTCCCGCTCATACAAGTACATCAGCCTGTCAGTAAAATCACTCCATCCAAACATACTGCATTATGTATAAGACTTGTGCATCAAGCGCCACATGCAGCACACAGGTAACATATGTGCACTGGGAATGTACTGTATGCGAGCGCACAGGGGCGATTCTAAGATTTTCGTTTTAGGGGGGCTCAGCCCCCTGGTTAAGTAGGTACACACACACACACACCTGTTTGCTGTACAAACTAAATTTTACTGTTTGCATTTCTAGTACACTCCTCCTTCTTTAGCTCAAGTATGCAAAACTATTTGCCATATGCACTGTAATTAATATGTTTTATATCAAAAGTAAAATTTTCAAATAAAAATGGCAATGGAAAACCGATTGATGATATTTTGTAAACTGTCTTTATGACAAAGAACTGCACAGATGCAGATATTGTAACAATCTATCGATAAACACACACCTTTGTCCTCTGTTTCTCGCTCTGCGCCTCTGCGGAATGAAGAACGCGCTGAAAGACGGGGAGGAGCCGAAGTCTGCCGCCGTTTTCATATGAAATTTAAAGGGGACTGAGGCGATCACGAATTCTCATTCTCTCATTTCTCTCCACTTCATCAGCCACATACGGTGATCATACATACATTTATTTTGTTTTTTGTGTCATTTTATAATTTTACAAGATTATAGAGATGAGGTGGGTTAGTGAGCGCCTGGAATAAATTTCACGCATTTGTGATGTATACGTGTGTGTAGGTGTGTGCACATATTTTTTTCACAGGTGAGCGTGTCATACCAGCATCTTGGCTCTTCATTAATGGGGTCCAGAGGGAGACTGTGAGGCAGAACTGGGAAAACGTCTGCATGAATGCATGGAGATCCACTCCACTGAGATCCACTCCCGCTCATACAAGCACATCAGCCTGTCAGTAAAATCACTCCATCCAAACATACTGCATTATGTATAAGACTTGTGCATCAAGCGCCACATGCAGCACACAGGTAACATATGTGCACTGGGAATGTACTGTATGCGAGCGCACAGGGGCGATTCTAAGATTTTCGTTTTAGGGGGGCTCAGCCCCCAATGAGGGTATAATAATAAAAAATAATAGTAAACATATAAATAAAATAAAAAATTATTGACTAATAGGGTAAGGTGGTAAAGTAAACTTATTGCATTGCCCATGCGAGCACAACTGTATAATAGTATCTGTAACAATTTACTTCTGGATTAATAATAAACATCTCAATGAGGTATGTAACTGCATTCACGTCATGATGGAATTACCCTAATAATCCATTGACCTAGGATTAGTAGGAGCTCTGAGTACTTACATGTATTATGTATATAACATGAATAAACGTATAGACACCGTAAACTGCTATACAGGTGTGTGCAAATTGAGTGCAGTCAGGGCCGTTTGTAGCCAATTTGACGCCCTAGGCGAAATCCCTATTATATATTTATATATATACATATATGTATATTCTTTTCAGACACCAGTTGTTTGTCACATTCAAATTGGTTGTCATAGTAACGACAATAATTTGTGGAGATTCAGTGCATTGAGTTCCACAAATCTGAATGCATTATTTGTAAATTGACTAGCTGGTGGCGCCCTAGGCGACCGCCTAGCTCGCCTATGCCTAGAAACGGCCCTGAGTGCAGTGCATTGCAACAATGTAAATGAAAATGTATATTTATATAATGCACATCTTTACTGCATAATGTCCTGCACTGTTAAAAGACTAGTGGTTGTGATAACAGTTATAGATGGAGATGGCTTGTTAGAGGAAATGTTCTTGCGATGCCAGAAGAGCAAAAAGTTGTGAACTGGGTGAGTGGGGTGTGTGATAAGTTTTCACATGACCAACTTGAAGCCATTGCGACATATGCATAGGAAAAACCTTTCACCCTTACACAAATTCATATTTAAATGTGACCGCTATTATTATCATCAAACTCCTATTATTTTCTTTCTGTGAAACACAAAATGAGATTTTAGGCAGAAAGTCCAAGGAGCTCTTTTTGCTTTTTTTCTTCAAACAATAAAAAATGGAAGATGATTTATAATGATTTACAACACCAAAAGTGCATGATTAAAATAATAACAATAATAAAAATAAAATATAATTCAAATGGAAAGTCACAGAAGATGATTCTAAGTGAAATTTCAGTCTGTTCCTCACACTACTATATTGCAAGTATATATTATATAAATACTATATCACATATTTATAGGACTTGGAATATAGCACATTGTGCAGGCAACCTTTTATGATAGTTTTACTGTGCTTTTTTGACAATTTGGACATTATAAAATCACCTGTAGTCTATGGAAAAGAGCAGCTTCGACATCTATTGTTTTCCACAGAAGAAAGTCAGCCATGCTATTCTGGAAAAAGGGTGAGTAAATGACAGAGTTTTCGGCGAACTATACCTTTATAGAAAGTAGGGCTGCTCGATTATGGCAAAAATCATAATCACGATTATTTAACATGATTATGAGTGGGCCACATGACCAAAACTTTATATGAGTGATTTATTTAAAGATAGCGATATATATCAAATATATATTTTCTGTAAGTTTGCTATGACATCTACATTTTAGAGACATTTAGAGATTTCACAATTCTCAATACCACAGCAGAATACTAGGGTAACTAAGTATTCTAAATAAAATACTGAACAGCTCTGAAATTTAACATCTTGTAATTACAGCAACTCTGATGTGACCATATGAATGCACAATGCACACTACTTCCTTCCTATAGCCCAATCCTTACATCACTGACAATAAAAATTCATTTTCTATTTCATGACAATTCATAACATTGTCTTCTACATATATTGCAAAATGTTCAAACCCTCACTTGCCTAACATCCACCAAACCTGCCATCTGTCTTCATCCATCTCAGAGGTGTCCTTGAACCCCACACGTCCTCTACACCCCAAGCACTAACTCACACTTAGAGCGGGAGTCTCACCTTTATGTTTAATGCTCCGCTGTCATTCTATCTTGTCGTTTCCTCCCACCCAGCCATTGTCAGGCTATTTATTACCCCACCATTAACGGCTTATTAGGGCCTCTCTCATAGCTAACCATTAGGAGCCTTGTGCGGGAGGATGGCCCAGCCACTGAAGCCATAATGGGGGTTATTACAACACGCTGATGGGGTGGAGGTGCTGAAGGTGTTGAGAGCAGTGATACGTGTCATTTACTGTGAAAAGAGAAAAGAGCTGAGAGTCAGGGCCTCGCCGGGGTCGTTAAAAGGGCATTGCATTCATATCAGATGCAGTAAAAGAGGGAAGGCCTGGGAGCACAGTAAATAGATGAAACAACGGATGGAGGAGGCAGAAATGTTTAACAGAAATCGCTCAAGTGTTTGAGAAATATCTATTAAAAACTAAATACAATTATAATGCAAGAGAGATTGAGCAACTGAGGGAAGTAAAAGCTTTACCTGGGCACATTATTTTCAACAATGTAAGAGTGTTGAATATACTTTTGTGAAGAATGACCTGAGTAAGCTTGCACAGAGCTCCAGGTGCATTGTGGGCAACAGTAACACAATACAAACCCTGTACTACATTTTTCAGGATGGGGATAAGACAAAACACTGCAGGTTTAAACCTTGAAAAGGATTATCTTTGAGCGATCACCTTTTTGCTCTTGATTAAGAATTGATGATAAAATGAAATTCTCAATTAGAAAATAAATTATTCATTAAGTTCTGCCCATGAACTCATGCCACTGGTTAAGCCTGTCTTGCTATGTCTGGCCGGTCAGGATGCTCAGACAGAGACATGATTTAAAGACATTTCAACTGCAGTGCTCCTTTAAAGGTACAGATAGAGTTCACCTTCATGTTGTTCCAAACCTATACTTACTTTCTTCAGCAGAACACAAACGAAGATATTATGAAGAATGCTGGTAATCGAACAGATTTGGTGACCATTGACTTCCATTGTATGAACAGAAAAAAAAGTCATGGTTGTGAGGAATAAGGGCTGATAATAAATGAAATTACTTGCAAAGCCATATAGTTTTTCCTCAACTGTGCTCTTCAGCATAAAAATAAAGCCTTGTAAACTATTCACATCACACTTGCTTTGACTAGAAGGGGGGAGGCAGTGAAAAATGGCACAAAGAAAACAAGAGAGAGAGCGAAGGAGAGAGAAGAAGAAGAAAGAGACTCGTAGGGGAGGCTGGGAAATCCCCAAACAGTTGTTATTGATTCCAGTGTTTACGGGCAGATAGTTTAGTGCCGTTAACAAAACAGAACAGATGCAGCCAGTGAGCAAAAAGGTAAACAATTGCTGTGTGGCAGGTTGCCAAATCCCCGGCCTGGAGTATTAAACTCACACTGAAGTGCATTTCCCCTTTGGGTTACACTCGCTGCCACTTCATCTCCTCCATGCCTGCTCCCTCGTTCCTTCTTTCATTCTCCTTCCCTCTGTCTTACACACACACACACAAACAGAGGCGTGCGGTTCCAGCTCTTGCTGGCTGGATTGTCCTGCTCTGACCCTTGGGGCTGTGTTCTGCCTAGCTGGGCCATTAGTGCAGGGAATTGCATGTGTCTGACATGGCCATAAAAGCAATTATTAAATGCTTTTCTCCAAATGATGCCCAGCTTCTTTAGGGAATGGGCAATCACGCAACAATTTAGCCACTGATTTCATTTCCTCTCTTTCTCATATCGGTGTTGATTGGCTTCTCTGGCAGAAAAGTGAGAAAAGAGAGAGAGGCCGATCTTAAAAAGGACACAACGGACGTTCGACAGCGTTCCTGTTCCTGACGTGCGGCCTGACCCAGAACATTAGCCATTCAGAAAAAAGCCTCATTTATCCACCAGCCATGTCAAACACGCCGCCTAAGAGTGACAGCATGACAACGACTCTGCCAAGTGTCACAGACAGACATCAGTATAGATGCGGAGGCTCTGGGGATTAGAGCTGTTTTTATATGTACTGGTTTACATTTCGGCTGATGTGGGAAGGAGCTGCGAGAGGGAAAACAGGAAAGCACGTAGCTAGCTGGAAATGGAAATGTAGAGATCGGTCCATCTCATATAACAGGACGCGCGCTCTGGGTGGTGTTGTGGTTGGCGGGGCCCCGGGGCCTGAACCGACCACATGTGGAGCCCCCTGACGGCCTGAGGGAGTCTGGCTGCTGTGGCGTGCAGTGGGTTGTCTGTTGCAGCCCGCTGCTCACTGAGACAGGCAGCATTATAAGCCGACCCCACTGACACACACTAAACCGGCTCCTTCAATGCCAGAGGCACAGCCCAGCTGGGATACAGCAGGGGATGTGTGGCCCTTCTTGGGGTAAAAAAAAAAGGCAGGTTTTGATATCTTTATTAATTTGTTATGGTTTGTGAGTCTCCACTTCTGTCTATTTTTGGCAGCAATACATGCAATCGTTGTTCTGAAGCCATAGGTTACGCGGGTTAGTCAAATTCACTAAAACAAAATCAGTGGCAGGTACAACAGAACTGCTTGACATATTTGAGTAATTATTGAGAAATACACAATGAACCCACAGGTAAACAACTTCTATAAATCACATTATGATGCTGATGTACACAAAATTAACAAAACATTATGTCCATGGTGAAGACTAACAGAATATTCCACGTTAAATATAAGTTAAGCTTGTATGTGACAATCACAAAAAACCAACCACAGAAAATAATTTGGATTGTCCTTATTTAGAGAACCGTTCAAAAGTTTAGGTCTATTTTCATATATTTTAAAATGTCATTTATATCCGTGATGGTAAAGCTGAAGCAGTCATTACTCCAGTATTCAGTGTCACATGATCCTTCATAAATCATTCTAATATGATGATTTGTTGAACAAGAAAAACTTCTTATAATCACTGTTCAAACTAAAAACATAGGCCTACCATTAAAAGCCGTGCTTGCACAGGTTCTGCACAATCCTCTTCAATAATATCCTCTGCTTCTCAATTGGGCTTAAACTGATAACCGATATTAAAGACGCCGTTGTTTACAATACAACCGGAGCACATGCCACTGAGGTGAGGGGCGGGACATTTAGACGCGCACTAGAGGCGGTTTAGCCAATCACAACACACCGGGCTAGCTAACCAATCAGAGCCTATCATGTGAAAAATAATGCGTTTTTTTAAAACAAAGCATTAACACATGTTAGACTGCACCCCATAAACACAATCAAGCCTAGAAAAAAACCCAGTGAACCACCCCTTTAAGGAAGTGTGGTTTAATTAAACATCAACACTCCTGGCAGATACTGCAGGAGGAGAGTTTCCTGCTAAGGTAAGATAACTGCAAAGAAAATGACTTTTTAGTCAATTTAGGTTACATAACAAAATCAAAAATGACTCTGGCTCTCATTAAATGTGTAGAAATGTAAATTAAATACATAAATACATTGACTACATAAATACATTAAGTACACAGAGTTGGCCAATCATAACAATAACAAAATGTTATTAACAACATTATCATAAAATGTCAGTTCATCGAAATTAGCATTTTCTGTAGACTTTCTGAAAGCATTACTGCACATTAAAACATGCAGAATCTCCTCCGAGAACATGTTACATACATAAAATGGAGTCTAAATGTCTGATACCACAAGTGAAAATGCTTGTAAATTGAATTCTTGGTCATAGCATACTGCATTTATCAGCATAACAATTACAGCAAAAAAATGAATAAAAAATTAAACATTTCAGAATGTTTCAGTATTTGGTTTGCCCCCCTTTTGCTTTAATGACAAGAGCCCTTAAACTGCATGAACTTCATCATAAAACCTGATGAACAATGTTCTCCAGCATGATTTGAGATGATTCAAAGAGCATCTTGAGCTTCACTGGAAGAACATCTGTACACATACTCGCATATCACAAACTTACTTATTTTAGTAGTGACCTAGAAATTAAGACTTACGAAGTTGTCATATTGTTTTGATTGTTTTATTTATTTATTCAGGTTTTTTTTTCCAACTAAAATGTTCTGTTTATTTCCCGGTTGAAATTTATCCCAGATTGTCCCAGACCCTACTGTATGTTATACAAACTGAAAACGCTGCCCTACTGAGAAGTGAGTAAAATAATATTGATTTTCTGTAAGCTTTACTGTACATAAAAAAGAGTCTCCTTTGAGAATGCAGCACATCGCAGAAATCTATATACTTTTCTTCAGGCTGAACTGAAAATTACATATATGTGAAATATCCAATGTCTGTGAGTTTCAAATACAGCACGTAATGTGCACATACACTGTATGTGCAAGAACATACAAACATACAGCCAGCTCTTTTTCTCTCTCACACACACACGTACATACAATCTGACTCTCACTTCCACCTTTTCAGTTCTTTATCCTGTCTGATACAAATCCACTGAGGTGTGATAGTAAGGGTTTAAACTCCTCATTGTTCCAGACAGACTGACCTGTATGGCAGTCTCCTGAGCCTAGCCCTCACCCCATTACCTCTAAGAAAAGGTGGAAGGGG
>NW_015642610.1:934166-946064 GCF_001515625.1 Sinocyclocheilus rhinocerous
AAAATATGGAGAATGAATAAAGCACAATAAATAACACCTAACAAGACAAAGAAAAGAAACGGCAGGTTGTTTTGATGCCTTCCATTGAAAGCAAAACCTTTATTCGTCATTTACTTTAAAAACATGTTGCTACAACGCAAACCCTGCAACCATCAACAACTGTCAAAGCACTCATTGTTTGATTTCACATCATGTTTAGATTTCCTAAGACAGCTGTTAGCTGGAAAACCAGCCATAAAGAGGCAAGTAACTGTGCGTTGCTATTAGTAACTGACTAACAGAAAAACAACTATTTCAATCATTAAATTTTGCCTAAGGGCTTGTGGTACAGTGTTGTAAGTACATTACTTATATAGTCACACATTCAGTGCTGTATAGTCACACATATACACACATTACAGTCACTTTCCAGCAATACACAGTTGTGGTGCATCTGGTAATTCATTTGAACCATTGTTGGGTCTGTAGATCTGAATTAAGCGGCCCCATGGATGTAGGGCCAATTATTCAACCCTGCTGCTCCCTCATCCTGTCTTTAAGACGGGAAATGAGAGAAAGCGTCTGCTGCATGTAAAAATTAGTGAATTGTGGCAGGAAGGTGAATTAAATGGTGGAGAAGCCCTAATGAGTCCTTTCAAAATGAACACTGACGTGTCTACACTGAGCCACAATAAGCGAGTCTATTACAGAGTCAAACAGTGATTGTTACAATATTTAGAATATGAGAGCATTTGGCAAGTGGTGCATTTAAAAATATACAATGATTCAGTCAACTCAAGATGCCTGGAGGTAAGGAATATTTATATACTACTAATTTCGTGTAGCTAGACATTTGGATATCAGCATGAAGTCTGATTCATTTTGCGGCTTATTCAGAACAAGAACAGCCCAAGAGCCTTCTGCACACAACCACAGTTTGCTTTGTCACATGAAGTTTAGGGATACATATAGAGATCGACCAATAAATTGCCATGGCTGATATTGGATTATATATATGTATATTTTTTAATTATACATTTTTCAGTTTGGCCGACAAGTGTCGGAAAATGACTTTCATTTTGACAGCTCTGGGACTTTTATTCTGACAGTGCTGAGAACACCAGCACCATAAACACCAGTACTTCTGACAATCTTAAGAACACTAACGCCTAAAATTACTGGCATCAGCCAATAAGTTTCTCTGTTTGGCAAATAAGTGTCAGAAGATGCAGTTTATTCTCAACTCAAGATGCACAGTTTCTCTGTCTTCATTAGTTTAACAGTTCTGTTTAATAAATTATTTGTATGAAAAAAAAAATGGAAATCAAAAATTTGTTTGGAAAATTTTTGTAAACTCTGATGTAATGTGTTCAGTTATCATGAACTTGCTATTAAGTGTCTCAAATAAAAATCTAAATATCTTTCAAAGATTTGAGGCCACAAACCTTGCACATTTTATCACATGCAGCGAATAGCTGTTTTTCAGAAGACAAAAAATAAAAAAAAATAAAAACCTGTACACCAGACTCCCAGAAATCACACACCAGTCAAAAGTTGTAAAACACCTCCATCTTCTGAATAAAAAAAAGAGATTTACTGCCAGTGGACTACTGAAATCTTCAGTTCAAGAGTGAGTGGCACCCTGCACCAAAAAAACTACCACAGCATGTTAAAGCCATGCAATACCCTCTGGTATACACTGAGTTGGTCAGGGGTTCACCCTACAGCAAGATAACGACCCACAACATACCTTCAGGCTATGTCAGAACTACCTCAGAAGAAAACGCTTCAAATCATGGAATGGCCAGCAGAGTCTCCAGACTTAAACCCCAACGAGTTGGTTTGGGATGAACTGAACAGAAGGGTGAAAGCAAAACAACCTAACCTGCAAGTGCAACACATTTGTGGAAACTTCTGCATCAGTGTTTGGAAAAACTTTCCGAACAAAATTTGGTTTTCATTAAAGGACGAGTGTGTTCAGCTGTTGTATCTGCCAAGGGCGCTACTTTCAAACTCAAAATGTTGATTCTCCAATTGTTTATTTTTTCTATCATTTAATTTCAAAGCACACTGAGACATTGAACTGTATAACATGTCAAAAGCAACAACTTTTCGGTACTGTAGCAGTCAGCCAATCAGATTGGAACTGGCAGTTTCAACTTATAAACCAATTTACTATTTCCAGTTTTGTGTGCAAAATGAACAAAAAGAAGGGAATGAAGACACTGACCTACTGCAGACTTCTTGCTGGACATCTTGCCTCCTCTCATGCCGTGCGCGGTGTTGACCTTCAGTGCTGTCTCAATCTCCTTGTCCATCAGCACACCTAGTTCCTGTGCCACTGTGTTCATGTAGACATGGTTGAGGAAGGCCAGAATGTTATGTGGTTCAGCAACTCCATTAAGCACCTGAATTTCCTCTCGAAGCATTGAGTAAAGAGTAGGCAAGGCACTTTGACAGCCCAGAGTCAGTCTGTCGAAGCCCTTCTCTCCACCTGAGATACAGCTCTGGCAATTTCGGAGAACACTGAGGACGGCCTTGATTTTAATGTGCTGGTACCAGCTGAAGACCTTTGTTTCAGGGTAGAGAAATAGCAGTTGCTGAAGGTAGAAGATCTTCTGAGGAACCCTGGTCTCAACATCCAGTTCTCCCTCAGTATGGCTTGGTTCAGTCATCATTTGGAGTTTGCCAAGTAAGTGGCTCCGCAATGAGAAACGAACATCATCCCATCCTTCCTGGACTTCCAGAGCGAGGTCATCACGTGGCATGGATAAGTTAGGGGATGAGGAGTGCTCGTGGGTAGATGCAGGCCAGGAAGTAGGGAAAGCAACACCACACTGAGAAGAGATGTTCAGTAGTAACTGCAGAACGGCCTCTTCACAAGCCTCCTCTGCCTTCAGTGAGTTTTGCTGTTAAAATATATGAAAGACAGAATTAATAATGTCAAGAACTGAATGTGGAATCAATACTATTCCTCAGCACGACATGATGACGTCTGTTAGACAGACTGCATTGGGGTTAGGTATGGTTTTGGTCAACAAGGCTCGAAGGAAGTCCAGAAGCTCTTGCTGTTCCGTAGCCACTGGCTTCAGGATGCTTAAGTTGCGCTGACTGAACAACTGGAGGCATTCTATTGGACTGGGCACTCTCTCTCCGAGGCTGGCTTCACCAATCTTGGCCTGCAGTTCCTTCAGGTTCTGTTCAATACTATAATAAAATGAACAAACACACTCTAAAGCAGGGGTATGAACTTGCATAAAAGTCTTCAAAGTCAGTGATTTACTTTCCACTACCACAATTTACTATCTTAAAGGGATAGTTCACCTTCAGTTGCTGGTCCCCATTGACTTCCACAGTATGGGAAAAAACACTGCAAGTCAAAGGGGAACAGCAACTGAAAGTGAACTATCCCTTTAATGGCAATCAACTTACAGGAATATTAAAATATGTCCCAGGGTTCAGTGATTTGTTCTGCAGACTCATTTAGGTCAGTAGTTTGTTTTTTTTACTTGCCCTGCATACTTGTTTGCTGACCCCCACATACATACATACATAATGGCCATGTGGCATCGGTATACAGAAAAGGCTAAGAAAAAATGTGGAAGCTTTTTTCTCATTTACATACAATTGCGATAAGCAAGTCCTCAAAACTTTGCCCACATGCTCTGAACTTTTATGTGGATGAAATGTGCAGAAGTTTGTGCAAAAAAAAAAAATAAATAAATAAAAAATAAAATCTAAAAATGAAAAGGAAAAAAAAAACAAAACAAAATATATATATATAGAGAGAGAGAGAGAGAGAGAGACGACATATATAACATTTATATATTTATATTATATATTCATAACATTTAAATAAATTAAAACAATTTTGTATAATTTTGTGAATGACACGTATTCAAATTTTATATATTTTCTATGGGGCTCTGCTGGAGCAATTACAGATGTAGTCCCTACACATGCTGAAGTTTGAATCCAGCCTGCCTTGTGTGATCCAGCTCTCTCTCTCTTCTCCTGATCATTTCCTGTCCACTTCTTCTATCAATAACAATGGCAAAAAAAGGACACAACATGGAAGTTCTGTTTAGAGAATCTTTGTCTAACTTTATATTGTGCAGTTGAATTACAATGAAATTTTTAGCACTGAAATTACATTTATAGATCCTCATAATGTGTTACATGCGAGCTGTCCCTTTAAACTCAAGTACACTCTGGTTATCGCCACTCTATACAGGTAGCTGATATCAGCCACATCGGGCCTAATGAACACAGACATCAATATATCAGTTGTATATGCGTGTGTCGGCATGTGGCACGTCTCTCTCAACGACACAGGATGAGCCAATCTTCCTCATAACCACACGGCATCAGCACTTCTGTCTCTTTCTATCCGTGAAAAATGAGACATGACACAAAGCCATACAGGTACATACGCACACAAAAGGCAACTGAAACACAGACACTTCTCGTACAAAGTGACATAAAGCACTGCTGTAAACACTACGGCTATGCATGAGTCCAGATGCCTTCGAATGGCAGCTTATTAAATTCCATTTAAACCTGACACAGTTTTACTTCCTCGAAAAAAAGAGAGCAAACATAAAGTGAACATAAAGGGCTGTTAATTTTAACGATTTGCAGCTGAATAATGTAGAAAGCAAAGATGAAGAGGGCTCTTTTCGTTGGTTAAAATGCAAGGTTGCCGACAAGAATCCAACAAATGTGTCTCTTTTTGTAGTAAAAAGGAAATATGTGTGAAGAGAGGACATGAAGGTGCTGACAGACCGTGCTGGAAAAGCAAATCTTCCCATTCTGTTTAATGAACAGCCTAAAGCTCGCTGTAAAAACACAAGCCCTAACTGGGAACATAAAAATTCTGTTTTACACAGTAAAGATGCTGTCGACACAGACACACAAACAAAACTGCCCTTTTATAGTGATGAAATTCTGCTTATAGTCGATGCGTGTTGACGAAAGCAGCCAAAATTTATTTAAATGTGGGTATTTACTTCACTTTTACAGTTTGTTTTACCAGTTTGGTAAATTTTGAGAAGTTTTTTGTGAACTATTTTGTTCTAAACAAGTTCATGACAATTATCTGTTCCTCAGTGTTTTCTGTGAACATTGTTAACTCAAGGATATCGCTCAGCTTAGCTCTTATACATTAGTTAAGTGTAGCCATCCAGAGCTAGCAGAAAGGCAGATATACTGACTAAGTCTGTTTAATGTTTCTAATAAAATAAGGATTTGTGCTCAGAGCCGGTGCTGAGCCAGGCGTCACCCCAGGACTCTGCTCAAACAGCAGGGTCTAAACGAGCTTCCATCTGTGCAGCCACACAACGCTAAAACTTCATAAAAGTCCCATATTTCATCCGCACACACTCCTGCCACTCGCCAACGCCTGCGTAATCCTCTGTGTATTGGTGCTGGATGGGGTCAGCGATCACTGAAGGCGAGTCACGGACAGTGCTGGTCTGAGCACTCATGAGGACTGGCATCAATCAAAGGGGCAGCTGCTGTCAAACTTCTGCCCGCCTGCCACTGATGATGTGTCAGAGTTTCACATTGCAACAATAAATATTTAAGGGACATGCTTTAAATACGAATAGATTATCACAGATGGGTTCGAAATGAATTACTTTTTTCTAAAAATAAATACAATCAGATTAAATGAGCGCCTGGGAAACTTTTGGTAACACTTTTAACACTTTTGTATAGTCTGCCTATACAAAGCATTATACAGTAAGTGCACTAAATTATTTTTCCCTCCTAAATATATTTTATATACTTAAGAAAAAAAATATTATTTTTGAAAAATTTTAAAACTCGAACAGTCATCCTAGAACAAGAACAATTCCCTCTCATGGTCGCTGCCACATTGGGAACTTGCCTTTTATAGATGACTGTACATCTGCGTATATGGCAAATTCTACAGTGGCATTTGAGGCGAAAACTTTCCTGTTATGCTGCATCCATACCAGTAAGTGTCAGTATAAAGTCCAAGATCACTGTCAAAACATAGCAAAAGGAAACAAAAGAAAACAAAAAATTAATCAGATTTTTCAAGTCGTGACCCAACACAGCACCAAAATTGCTTATTTTATAAAATAAACAATAATCAAACTTTTGAATCAAAAATGTATTAATATTAAATATTATGTAATTTTAAATTATTAAAATATCAATATTACCAAAAATATAAGAAAAGCCTCTTCCATCCTAACTCTGCATGGATACATTGTTTGTTGCAGCCCACTATTCGGGAACCACTGCCTTATAATACCCTATGTGATCTCTTTTTTCCCTTCATATTTACCAGCCACAGTCAAAATACATTGTACATTCATGGTTATACCTTTAAAGAGTATAATAGTTGATGACACATGATATAACACATGAAATTAAGCACTGTTCATGTGTTTTAATGCATTACTTTTTAAAGACGTAACTAAGAATAGGAACCATTTACAACTGTGAATTATGATTACATGCTATTAATTATAGGTACATACACTGAGGTACATACACACACCGAAATAAAAAATATAGGTATACAGACATATCTAAAGCACCCTATCATCTGACCTCACCTGAAGAGGTGTGCTAACCCCCTCCAGATTAATCAGATCCAACAACACAATTTTCACTGACTCCGAGCCACACACAACAACAAAGAGAGAACTGAGGCAGACACAGAGAGAGTGTCTTATAGAGAAACACACAGACTAAAGCCAAAAAGACCATCAACAGCCTCACACACACACACACACACAAAATTCCTGATTAATCTACCCTTTAAATCAAACAACAAAAGGAGAAGTTGAAAGGAATTTCAGGGAGACCAGCTCCACACAAAACCCTGAGCGCAGAGACTAGCGAAAGCTCCTTTAAGCCTCATTCTCTGCTTCCTCCCTGTCTGCCAATCACGCTTCCAAAAACTGTAATTGTTTTTCAAATCCGCACAAACCAGACATGACAGACCAGGTAAAGAGAGAGCAAGAGGGTGGGGGGTTGAACAAGAGGACTAGAAAGAAAAAGAGAGGCAACGGGAGTCTTTTATGAAATATGATGGCATGTTTCACAGCTCTCTGCCTTACAGAAACCCAATACACTGATTAGTCAGCGCTTTGACGTTATCTTAAGTTCCTTGTCAAAATTAATTTAGTGTGGGTGGGCTGTCGCGCTCCAGGAGAGAGAAGCGGAGAAGGAAATAGCAGGGTGAGAGGGAGGGAGAGGAAAATATCTCTTTCAAATAAGCCCCAGCTTCAGTGAGCACCAAGTCATGTGCCCAGGAAACAAATAGCCTATCTGGGAGCTATCAAATAAGGCCTCTCTTTCCCTGAATACGCTGGACCCAATGACACCCGTGAAAGTGGATCCCGCAGACTCGAGATCTGGCCCGCTTAGCCTCCTCTGGTGCCAAACCCCCAATGGGTTATTTGTCAGGACGCACACTAACTCACACACAAGAGGTAAATTGGCACGCCGCTGTGGCTATCTTCCGTAAGCTGGGTTGAAATCCGAAGCCCGGCCTCCCTATGGCTGACACTTCATTAGGGGCCGGCTTCCTGCCTGTGGCCTCCCTGAGTGTCCGATTTGATGAAGCTTAATGGATAACAGTGTTTCAATTTGGGAGATCCAAGACTGTTTGACAGGCTATCTTAATCTCCTTCAATTAGAAAGCGGCTCTTAGGCAAATCTCCGACATCGTAGGGCCGAGAGGAGGCAGCCTGTCTCGCTGACCCATAAATGGGTTAGGACCGCGAAACGAGGCGGGCATCCGCAAATTCTCCAGTTTCCCGTTCTTTTCTTGGGTTTGTCCTAGGGTAAGTGGATTAGGTAGCAGGTGTAGAGCACAGCTTTGGCCCACCCTAGTGGAGGTCATGGAGAAGGGCGAAGTCATCGCCCACGTCCATCCACATCAGCTCGGCTCCGAATGATCACTGGAGCTACACCAGCCTCCCGCCCTCCCTTTCTCTTTCTCCTAGGCGCAATTCCCTATTATCCGGGTTCTTTGTTCTTATAATGGTTCCCCATCTTCCATCTTTCTCCAAGAACACAAAATAACCCTTTAATGCTTAGAGAGGCAGAAAAACTGGCTCAGCCTTCAGTAATAATCCTTGAATTACCCACACAAGGGTTTTCGTTTCAAGATGTGGAATCTTCAATTATTACTTTCCCATTTGGAAAGAGAGGCCGGACAGACAGGAATGAGAACGTGTGTCTAATGGCAGGGGGGAGTAAGACCACCTTTGTTCACACACAACACATTTAGCGTAGACCCTTCTGGCCTGCGCGTGTCCTCAGAGCAACATAAAGGATAAAAGCATGGCAGAGATAGATTTTTTCGAAACTGGCAGCACAATGGAAAGAGGTGCCATCAGGGAGAGAGGGAGAGGATGAGGGGAAGAGGGAAGGATCGGGAAGAACAAACAGAGATCTAGTCATGAGAAGCATGTCCTCCAAAACTACTGATGCAGGGGAGAATTTGAGGCGCATTATCGCATAAAAAGATTACGAATTAAGACAGAGCGAGAGAAACGAGTTCAGGGGCGCTCGTCAACATGTCCTTCGCCGACAACAAAACCTCAATATCTGATAATGCCACAACCTTCCATCAAAATGGAAAAAAGGATGTCTAGCTCCGAGCTTGCATTCAGAATGTGTTTAAGTTCATTGATTTCAGATGAAGTGGCGTGCTATTCATCAACCCTCAATTAATCACGCGGTCTCAATGTTAGGATTACCGACACTGGAGGAAGCTTCTGTGGAAATAATAGCTCTGAAAATGAAGCACCATATAATGCCCACTCAAGCACTAAACAGCTGCTACCGGCCTGCAGTTACATCTCCTACACGACAAAAAATCCTTGTGCTTAATATATTAGCAATTTTATGTCTTCTCAAACAGTGCTGATATTAGCAATTCATACAGTATCCTCGTAGTACAAACACCTTGGTCATTTACTGTTGGTCATATATATTAAAATATTGATGCATTTTATATCACGGTGATCAATAATCTTCTAAAGAAAAAGCACTTTTAAGACTGAAGCACATAGAAGATCAATACAAACTGAGATGGTCTTGTTTTGAATGGCTTATTCCATTAAAAACCTTCAAGATGTGTGTTTATATGTTTGTGATGAAGGGCTGTATTCCCTGTAAATGACATAATCCATAATCATATCTTTTTTTTTCTTTGAATCTCAGGGTTGAGCATAGAAATAGCTTTTATTCTACAAAATATGCAACATCGCTATTGTTTGTGTCTTGTATGAAAACAATGGTATAATACAAACACACAGACATAAAAATATATTCCTAAAAATATTTGATGCATTTATGGCAAATGTGCCATTGTGATTTTGGTTCTTAAAAATATTCACAAAAGTATGTCCACTGTGTGTTTGTGCTTAGAAAATATCCGCACAGGAGGCCCCAATTTCAAATATATATGTAAAATGTTTAGATTTGTATTCATAAATAAAAATATATACTTATATATTTATAAAAATATATATATATATAAAAAAAAATATATATATATATATATATATTCATGGCCAAAACTATCGAGGAGGCAATTTTCTCAGCTTCTTCAGAAGATAGGGAAAGATGGTTTAAGGCAAGTAAACTTCAAAATTCCATCATGTTATCAATTTTTTTTTTACTAAGACTTAAAGAATGTTTGTTGTTTTTGTAGCTGTTGAAAGCCAGATGCATAGGAGAGCATCATTCTTTTGAGATTGATGTGAGTTATTTTTAATAAATATTTACCTCTTGATAGTCAGTGTAGTAATTTTAAACCATAAAAAAGCAACCTAGCATGCTGGGTCAAACATAACCCAATGGGTTAAAACAACCCAGCGCTGGGTTCGTCCCTTTTTGACCCAGCGCTTTGTTGCCAAAATAACCCAAATTGGGTTGTTTTTAACCCAGCCATTTTTAGAGTATATATATATAAGGACATCAATGAGGAAAAATGTCATCAAGGCTACATTAAGAGTCCTCAAGGCTACTGACCTGCAGGCGTTAAGTCTGAGTTTCTCCTCTGTGTCTCTGATCAAGTTTTGGATGTCCACCTCACTGGAGATTCCTTCCATCTGCAGCTCCACAAATGCATGGTCTTGCAGGAAGTCACCTTGCCAGTCCATCTCTTCCCTGCAAAACAATGAAACACTGGTGAAACTTTATCAATTTGTTTCCTTCTTTAAAAACATACTTAAGCCCTCATATTTTTATACATTCAGATCATGAGGTAAATGCAGCTCTTCACCTCTGTTTAATGAAGACCATTTACCAGATATGTTTTGTTATGTATTAGGGTCAGTGTTGTCCACATACTATATGTGACTAAACAGGCTCATCCTCACCAAGAATGATAACTATAAAGATATCTATAACAATATTAGCAACAACACCAATTATAATGTTGTTTATTATACTGTGCTGCAGTTTTGTCCTCTGCCATAAGCTCTTTAATGTCAGATGGATTCTGATTAAATAGAATTAGAACGATTATTAAAACTATAGTTATAGATATTGTTATACTCATCGTCCTTTGTGTGAACAGCCCTTTAATAATCATTCTGCTGATTATAAGCATGCACTGCTCTTATGTCGTCTGCCGCTGTAAATGCTCAAGCTCTTTAAAGCAGGATGGATTCAGATTGGCTGTCAATGTCAATGAAAAATACTTATAAAAGTGATTCCAATGTAGAGTATCAGAGCGAATCAGACAATTTAAGATTTGATCAGATTGGTGTTGAACAACCCAAAGAGCCGAATTCCACAGAGAGGCCCAAGGCAACAGGATGTTCGTAAATCAGATCCTGGCACCACAAGTCTGAAGTGAGCCTAACAAACTAGCAGCTTCAAACAGCTTTCAACATTAAACATAAGAACACTTATTGACAATTCCAACTCAGAAAGGAGAGTGTCAAATTTGGGGCAAATAACCAAGATGAATGATTGAAGAGACAACATCATGACCATCACATGGGGGAGACCATTATTGGAGACTTTGTTTGGTGGTTTCCCCCACCCAGGACAAGAACCAGACTGAGAGTCCTTAGGAGACCTTTTAACCTCTCTGGTCTTCACAGAACATGTCCTTACATCCACAGAATGGCACAGAAACTGCCTTTCCATGTATATACGCACCCAAAAGGTTGCTAAAAGGACTTATGAGCAACTTTCACTTCTATGCATAACTCTATATCATGTATGTAACCCACACATCTGACTATCATGTTCTAATCACTTATCGTGTATGCATTTTGAATAACTATTGAATAGTTTATAGGATTATATTAATGTTGGGTATGTATGAGTTTGAAAATTCATGCTTTAAATGTTTCTATCAATCAATACTTTGTAAAATATATTATATTCTGGTTATAGAAATCATGTCCAAATTATACGCTGCAAGAGCGGGAAAATTCAGATCATGTGACTGATAAGATAACATGATGATTTATGTATTGGTAGGAGAAACATAGCAACACCCCGAGCAAAGACATTGTCTAATTGGTCAAGACAACATTTGGGATGTGTCCAAAAGCCCAGTTTAAATACTCAGGACACCATCAAATTATGCTTTTAGCTTTTGCTTTTAGTCATAACTTTTAGCTATGCTTTTAGTCATCGCTTTTAGCCATGCTATTTGCCCGGGAATTCGTCGAGCGCCGTTCCAGCGTGCTTCGGCCTGCACGCCCACTGCTACTTAGCCACAATGAGAAGAAAACCATCTAGTCTCGTTACTCTATGACAAGGGAACCCCTTACACAGGCAAAGCAAGTACCTCCAGATTCTAGCTGAACTGGTGCATTTAATATTAATTTTAACCTCATTGAGGAACTCAAAGCGAGGGTTAATTAAAGGTGCAATAGGTGATTGTCTTCAGAAACATTTTTT
>NW_015642610.1:946129-963997 GCF_001515625.1 Sinocyclocheilus rhinocerous
GCAACGCAAGTACCTCCAGATTCTAGCTGAACTGGTGCATTTAATATAAAGTTTAACCTCATTGAGGAACTCAATGCGAGGGTTAATTAAGTGAGGGTTGTTCATGTCTATGCGATTTCACATATTGCTAATGTCTTGGGATTTCACATTTTCATTCTCTTAAACTCATTCTTTCTTCACTTTCTCTCTTCCTGCAACTTGTATGGATGTGTGAGCGCGTGTGTTTATGTGTTAGACTAGTTTATATGTCTTAGACTTATCCAATAAAGTCTTATTTATATTGAAAAGAGAAGTATCTTGTGTTTTGTGCTTACAAGTTAATGTCTTAAACTGCCGATCTTGTTACTGTGCTAATAAATAGTGTTTTCACTATACTTTGGATATTAATATCCATTGCAGAGTTGATGTTATACGGCTCGTTCAATGAATCGCTGGCCGACTCAGTGATCAGCCGTAAAACAGTGATTATGTCAAAATTCCCTATAAAATCTTAAATGATTCCCTTTGAGCTAAATTGACCTGTTTCCATTACACCAATGATATCGTTCTCATGTGTCATTATCATTATAGTTGTTATCGTGGACTTCCCTATTGTTTTAAGTTCAGAATTATTTTGAAAACTATATCTTATCTTTATCTTTATCTTTTAGGGCTTGTGACATCATAAAGCTGCATATAAATATGGGAAGTCACAGTTTGCATTTTGGGGCTTATTTCCACAATATAGTTGCATCTTTGAGATTGCCAATGCTTGGGTTCTCTAGCATAATAAAGTGTGATACATTCCCATCTTTCTGTTTTTTCTTTCCAGGACTTTCCCCACTCCAATGATTCCTGAATACATTTTTCCCCTTTTCTGAATGCACATGCCAAGGAGATTTATTCATTACCAGCCTTGTTTCATATAATCAGTATTTAATTTTTATTTTATATTTATGTTTCCAAAAAAGCAACAAAATTAAGCATAAGTTTCTCAGATCATAATTCATAAACCTACTCCAAAAATGAAAGGATCAGGAGCTTTTTTTGTTTGTTTGTTTTGTTTTTTTAGTGAGTTTAGTTTATCTGGAAGCCTAAGCAAAATGAAAGTACAGAAGAATTTCCTCTGTAGCAAATGACTGTATTGGGTAAAATGCATCTCTATACAGCTCCATTTCACACCTATTGTGGGCACCATAACCTACTTTCTGGACAGTCATTGCCGGTAAAAAGAAAAGCAATGGAAAGAAATAATCAATGTCTGCTTGTGTACTGTATTTGTCTGAATGGGATCAAATGTAAGCTTGAAAAGAGAAGCCTTTACGTTTGATGAAACGTGTCCTCGAACACATATGACGGCCGCTTACACGAAATGATTTGATTTCACCTCCCAACAAGATCCTTATCAGCGGCTGCGCGTCAAAGCGCAGCTGGAACAAGGCTCTAGTTATCATCTGCCATAAATATTTCTAGCCTCAATCCATTGCTTTTCATCTATCCGCCTCCCCTCTCTGTGTCAAGCTGGAGTGCCATTCAATTTACAGTACAGCTCAGTGGTAAAAAATGCATATCGGAAAGAGCGGCCTTGCGGTATTACCAGACGCCGGTGGAATATAGACTGACACATCTTCTTGCCCTCGCTTTAAATAAACAATCCATCTGGCCTCAGATTGCTATAAAGCCCTCAATGTTCAAGTCTCGCACAGATCCAGCACGCGCTAGAGAGAGAAACTGTATCAACGTCGTCATCGCAAGTCAAGTGGAGTGTAATGGAGAGTGTCAGTGTCAGTTTGGCTTTGCTGGGGCCCCTCTCCCCTTCATCTAGGCTGATTTTAATAATCACTGTCAAACACCAAACAGCTCGCACTTCCTCTCCGACACGACAGCCTTTTCTCCTCGTGCAGACAGAAATCTCAACATTAATTTAGCCCGCACAAAGGGAAAGGCTGTCCAGCTGGACAAATATTATTTCCCTCACTTGACAGACTCCGCAGTTAAGCTTGCGTGTTATTATTTTCTAAACTCTATTCAAGCCTTGACTACTGTCTGAGGGGAAAGAGTGAAGATAGAGAGAGTGACTTGTGTAGGTTTTTAAGACACAGGATTAGGAACTGAACAGTGTAATTACACTGGGACCGACTGCAT
The DNA here is from genome assembly GCF_001515625.1 of Sinocyclocheilus rhinocerous. Taxonomy (NCBI): domain Eukaryota; kingdom Metazoa; phylum Chordata; class Actinopteri; order Cypriniformes; family Cyprinidae; genus Sinocyclocheilus; species Sinocyclocheilus rhinocerous. Next base: position 948,254 of record NW_015642610.1, read on the forward strand.
CAATGTCTGTGCGTGCACGTGTGTGTGTAGCCGATTTTACAAAGGGATGTGCATCATCGCCCATGTCTCATCCACATGAGAGTTGTGGGAAAAGTGTCAGGTTCATGCTGTCACCACATAGGGCCCAATTAGGCAGATGCACCCTCCATTTCCTTTGTCTTGTTATCTATTTTGAACTCAAATGTTGTGGAGTCCCAGAGTAGTTCTGAAAGCTGCCACACAAGGAAGAGAGCTGGTGCTGTGCGTAAGTGTGTGTGTGTGTGAGAGAGCGAGTGAGTGAGAAAAAGAGCTGGGGCAGATGTATTCTCTCGACACTTAAAGACACACTAGTATTTCTCCACATGTCTACCCTTACAAACTGCTCCACGCTCAGAATGGAGGTAGTGGTGTGAAATATTTAGCAGCCAGTGCATCTGCTTTAAAACTGTCAAGGTTTTCTTATCATGTTCTAGCTCCCAAAACTCTTAAATAAAGCTTTTGCAATATTTAATGTATGAAAGAAGCGCATGGGTTTAACTCCAAAATGGTGAGAAAGGTTGTGTTTGTTAGTTGGTTGAGAAAAGCAAAAGTGTGCAATATTCATGCATTACAGGTGAATGTGAAAAAAGAAAGAATATAAGGAAAAAAAAGAGAAAAAGTTCCAGGGGAATAAATCCAGTCTGTGCAATGGTTGTGTTTACCGAATGTGTGCATGTTGTTTTTTTGCCGGATGACTTCTCCTGAACTTGTCCTCGATTGATTATGAAAATATTCTCACTATATTTCACAATTTTGGCTAACATGTGAACTACTGTTTAAAGTATTCAAAAGTTTCCACTGCATTTCAGTTTCAACTGATTTTGTCAAAATATGTCAGGAGCTACAACATGACTGAGAGTTGCAGTACTACATGCGTTAAAAAAAAAAAAATTAATTAATAAATAGTCACCTGCATATATAGGAAATGTAATGCAAGTTATGTTCACAATTACTGTCTTGATTCATTAAATAAACATTACCATGGTAACCACTGTGGTTTTAATCTCCAGTTTTCTTTTCCTCAGTGTCTTTTTTTTTTATTATGTTAATGGACTTTTTGCACCTTTTTATTTTGAGAGCACAGGGGAGAGATGACAGGAAAGTATTGGGCGGAGAGAGGGGAGCAGGATCAGCAAAGGACCTCGAGACGGGAATCAAACTCTGGAACTCGGGAGCGAACTGTGAGCGCAGTTGCGCTATATGTCGACGCATTAACCACGAGGCTATCGGCGCCAACCTTTTCCTCAGTGTCATCCAACAACACTTAATTTTCAAGAGCTGGCAAGCAGGTTGTTTAAGCAGGTTGAAATGGACACATTTCATTGCAGAGTTCATTCATTCACATTGATTGTGCATTCATAATTCATATTTAGTCAATCACTGTCAGTCATGTGGGTAGTTGAAATATGAATTTGACTTGATTGCAGTGTCATACATAGATTTAAAGTCAGAAAAAAATATTAGATATGTCCATTTCCATTTTTAGCTAAGCACCAAAATTCCAGAAAAGCTCAGAGACATATTATTACACAATAAATTCTAGAAACAAAAGTTTAAAAGCAAAATGTCTCCTGTCATGTAACCTTGGTTCCCTGAGAGAAGGGAATGAGACATTATGTATGGGGGGAAACCCTTTTCTTCCAAAATGCTGAAGCCTGATTGAATCACTCTATTGCTCTGCAATAGCCAATGGCGTTCAAGCATTCGCACAACTGGTGGTCTCAGCCTCTATATAGGCGATGTCGGGTGCCAATTTACCTCAGAATCTATTGATGGAACGAGAGTCGTTGAGGCTCTGAGGGATTTTTTCACACAGCAGTTTACGTAATGTCTTGTTCCCTTCTCTCAGGGAACCAAGGTTACGTGAGTAACCGGAGACGTTCCCTTATCGAGTCGGTCTCTCGACATTACATATGGGGAATGTATAAAACCCCACCGTGTGAAAAACCATGCTGGTCCAGCTCGAACCGAGCCGATACGGTAGACTATGCACCTACAATAGCAAACAAGCATAGCGGCACGCACGCCCCGCCTCCTGCCTCCCTAAGGCCGGGTACCGGTACCAGACCTAGTTGAAACACCCAGATGCAGGTTTGTTAAAGAGCCAAGGCAACGCCGGTACGGCTGGCGCCTACCTATTCACAGTCAAGCAGCACTGGACTAGCATAATAAAGGAATTGAAAACAAGGCAACAAACATGTTGGTGCATACATACAGAATATCGCCGGCCTGTATGAGCATGATAGCATGAACCTGTATGATACATAAACGGAAACAAAGTCACTTAAATTGCGTTTATTTGTTCCATTGGTGATTCATTTTTTTTTTTTTTTTTTTTTTTGCTGCCCTGCCTACATCTTGCAAATCCTTTTAAAGGATTCTAAGTTTGCACCTTGCAATTCAGTTGTTTTTAACAATTCTGAGTTTACATCTCAGGAGGATGGACTTTGTTTTCAAGTAGCCTAATCTGATCATCAGAGGGTTAGTTGTTTAAAATCTAGAAAAAGGGCCAGTGTCATTGGCTGTTGAAGATTTGGGTCAAAGCATTTCTGTGAGTTCGGTCCCTACAGCTGTGTGAAAAATTCACTACATTCTCGTAGGCCGCCTAAATGACCTAGTTGAAATAGTGTCTGGGAGGGGTGTGTCTTCAAGCAACTTAGGCTAGTTGTCCAATGGCTGCTCAGCCTTGTCCTCCTGCACAGACAGAACGTGCGGTGTAAAATAAGGAATATCCAAGTTGTAAAATTTCACAAGAGTCCTGAGACGACCAGCACTTAATAGACATACCTTTAATCCAGGCCTATGAAGATGCCAGAGTCCGGGTGGAGTGGGCACCCATTGGGCAGTCTAGTCCTCGGGAAGCATAAGCCAAGTGAACAGCTTCCCCAATCCAGTGTGACAGCCTCTATTTGACAGTGGTGCACCTTTCTTAGCGCCCACAAAGCAGATGAACAGCTACTCTGAAGTCCGAAACTGGCTAGTTCTATCTACATAAGCATGCAGGGGCACAAAGCGTGCTTCTCTGAGCAACCTTCCAACATGTCATGAGAGGTAGCGACAGCGGCCACATAGACTTTTAGTGTAGAGGGAGAGCTGCCTGCATCTAGGCGTTCCTGGAGGAAGGTCAAAATAGCAGGGATATCGCAACTCACTGGGTCTTCGTGTCTACCGGTACACCAGTTCGCAAACACTTTCCACTTTAGAGTGTATAGGCGCCTAGTCGAAGGGCCTCTACCCTCTGTTATCTGGTGTAACACTCATTGTGAAACAGTCAGCTGGTTCATTCTGCACTCACTTGCCATACATGAAGGTCCCACAGTTCTGGCTTGGGGTGCCAGATGGTGCCTCTTGCCTGGGACAGAAGATCCCTCCTCAGGTGGATCTGCCACGGGGGGGGGGGAACTCCGGGCACCACGGCTGGCAACAAGGTTTCCCATACAACAGTCAACTCCTTGAGTAACCATCTTAGCAGTGCACAGGGCGAGGTCTGCCGCTGTGCACAGCTTGTGAAACGGCTCCGGGTCTGGGCCCTCTTTGTCCATGGACTTCAAGAGTTGAGTCTGGAAGATCTGCAGGACTGCCATCATGTGAAGAGCAGATGCTGCATGTCCCCCTGAGATGTACGCCTTCTCTGCGATGTGAGCTGTGGCTCGACATGGCTTAGAAGGCAGTGGGGTGGTTTTCCAACCACGGGACGGACACAAGTGTTGTGGATGGTGTCCTGTACAGGAGGCAGATAAAAATGCGATCTCTCAGCCGTGGCTCAATGGCGGCAGATGGTGGAGATGCAGAAGCCAATGGGCCACCGTTGCATACAACGGCAAGCCTCGCACAAAGGATACTGATTGGCAGGTCCACGTATGCTCAGTAATCCTAGTGACTAGTAAGTCAAATCTCAAATAACTGCCCTGATGACTTTTGTTCTACCCACTTAAATGATAGAAGTACTTGTGCTGTCCAATCTATAAAGACTGTGTCTGTTCCCCGAATAGTGAGGTCAAAATATAAATTTAATGCAGGATCTAGAAAAAATCTGATCGTGATTAAACCACAAAAATGTCAAATAAATGAACAAAAACAATTTTGGGCCATGTACTGTAAAATCTTGGACAAGAACCTCCTCCTCTCAGCCAGAACACTGAAGATGGGTCATGGATGGGTCTTCCAGCATGTCAATGGCAACAAAGGAGTGGCTCAAGAAGAAGCACATTAAGGTCATGGAGTGGCCTAGCCAGTCTCCAGACCTCAATCCTATAGAAAATCTGTGGAGGGAGTTGAAACTTCGAGTTGCCGAACGACAGCCAAGAAACCTTAAGGATTTAGAGAGGATCTGTAAAGAGGAGTGGATCAAAATCCCTCCTGAGATGTATGCAAACCTGGTGACCAACTATAAAAACCGTCTTACCTCTGTGCTTGCCAACAAGTGTTTCTGCACCAAGTACTAAGTCATGTTTTGCTTGGGGATCAAATACTTATTTCACTCACTGAAATGCAAATCAATTTCTAACCTTTTTATAGTGTGTTTTTTCTGGATTTTTTGGTTGGTATTCTGTCTCTATACGTTAAAATAAACCTACCATAAAAATTACAGACCCTTCATTTCTTCAGACCTTCAAAATTACAGACCCTTCAAATCAGCAGGGGTTCAAATAAATATTTGTATATAACGGCTGAGACCGCCAATTGGGCGAATGCTCGAACGCCATTGGCTATTGCAGAGCAACAGAGTGATTCAATCAGACTTCAGCATTTCTTAATGTCGACTCGAGAGACAGACTCGATAAGGGAACTATGAATTCTAATATCCATAACCACTACAAAAGTTTGGGGTCAGTAAGGCATTTTTTCCAATACTTTTATTCAACAATGATGCATTAATCTAATTAAAAGTGACAGTAGATGGGTATAATGCAGGGATAGGCAAGTTCGGTCCTAGAGAGCCGCAGTCCTGCAGAGAAATAAAGTCCCATGACTATAAAAAACTACAAGCATTCCATGTAATGTTTCCATTAATAAAATCTGAATTCATAATAAAAGAGTTAGCAAAATTGCTGTTAAAATAGATTTATCACTTGTCAAAAGCATTTCATGTTAACAACAATTCAAACTTGATCTAGATCTGTTCCTACTTCTCTAATATTGCTTTGACATTGCAAAAAGCTCTTTGAGAGCACACCTGTTCCTTAAGTGCATAGCCTATATACAGGGCGCGCGGCTCTTTCATAGCATTTAAAGGGGTCATATGATGCGATTTCAAGTTTTCCTTTCTCTTTGGAGTGTTACAAGCTGATTGTGCATAGATAAGATCACTGAAGTTGCAAAGACTAAAGTCTCAAAACCAAAGAGATATTCTTTATCAAAGTTAAGACTCTGCCACGCCCCCTAAAACGGCTCGTTCTAACACGCCCCCACATATCTACCTCACTATGTGGAAATATTAGCATAATGCCGCCCAAATGTGCACGCAAAGAAAGAAGGCGTGGTTTCAGTAACCGCAGTTAGTGTTGATGCAGCCATGTCAGGGAGACGCTGTGTGTTTCTAGGCGAAAGCAAAAGCACTTTATTTGGCCTTCCGAAAGTAGATGCATTTAGGAATCTTTAAGATTACTTACAACAGAACAGCAATGCATTTTATGGATGACCGTTTCGTGAACCTAGGAGAGGAGGTAATTCTGACTTTGCTATGACAATCTGGCGCTTCTGAATCAGCTACTGTTTTGTTATTAGTTTAAGTATTTGCTATTGACTGTTCAAATGCGGAGTTTTGCGCATCGTGTGTGTGTGTGTGAGAGAGAGAGAGAGAGAGAGACAGGGTCACATCACAGTGGAGGCAGCTGTCTTAACCGTGGCTTGTTCTGTTACACCAAATACAAATTCTGTTACACCAAATACACAAAATAATGATCTTTAAAAAAGCATCATATGACCCCTTTAACTGTTCTACATCACCGCTGATGGTACAAGTTCATTATCACACCACACACACCAGTAAATAACAGAGGTTAAGGTAAAATACACAGTACCTTTTCACTCTGTGATTTCAGGGGCTCTTCATCACATTAAATCCAACAGCAATGAAGGATTATACGGGTAAATCCAAACAGACTTGTCAGGTGCATTTCTTCCCAAAATCTGTACTTTTCATTGCAGTGAAATGACCTAAATTATCTTTGAAGTTTTTGCTATAGCAATCAAATCTAAAAGCATGAATCTAATAGTGTCGCGTAAATACAGCAAATGGACAGTCTTACAGTAATTTCCTCCATTCTGAGACAGCACTAATGGAAGGAAACAGCGAGTGTTTTAATGGGAATGTGAGAAACAGTGTTTGAATCATTTATATCGATCCACAACATAAGATTGTTGACAAAAGTGTCGTATAAGATTAAAAGGCTTTCAGATGGTTAAATAACATGCTGTCAAGCTCGCTTACGGAGACGAATATATAACTGTTCAGCCGTCGCCTCCCGTTTGTTTACAAACACGTGTGGTGAAGCACTGCTGTGAATCTCAAGCGCAAAGCGTCTGTGACAACCAACCGGAAGCATATCACAATTTCCGTGTTACGGAACAGAGTAAATCACAGAGAAAAGAGGGGCGCGTGTATTTATTCATGAAATAATATTCTCTCATTCGTTATTTGGACTTCATAAATAATCTTTGTTTTATTTTTTGACACTGTTCAGTCCTTTTTTATAACTGTATGCGCCTCGAGTTGAAGACAGTCATATTTATGTGAGTTTGAACATACTAGCCCCCCCCAATAATATACCGTGGTCAGGCATCACACTGTACGCTAGTTTTGAAGTGCAAGTAAACTAGGTGAAATGACAGAAACATCGAAAGGGAAAAATATCTAATCGATCTAGTCTTACAGTTAGAGTCATATTAATCATGTTTTGTGTGTGTTATTTATACGGTACTGATGGTGCCGCTCGATAAAATGTCCATAGACGAATGTTCAGTGATGATATTTGGCGCGCTGTTGTCGGAAGAGCGAGATTAGACCGTACAATTCATCATATCAGAGTGATTTCACTGTTTCAGTTTCAGGTAAGATATATAAACGATGTACGCATCTTGTTTTTGTAAAGCAGCTGGTAAAATCACAATCTATTTCGGATCCCTTAAGAAATTTCAACTTTACTTTTGTTTGTAAACAGCCAATAGCTGCAATGCTAAGCACTCATTTTATGATGGATGCTATTTATCAAATAATCTATTTTTCACTAGGATGGTGGACAATAAATACATCTTTCAAATGTCTGGCATCAAGAATCATTCCCAGAAAAGACAGTTACTCCAGGGCATCAGAAAGCTGGGGGGCGTATATATTGGAGGCTCTGTAAGTATTTGCACTAAAGACAGGTAATTTCTTACCCTTTACCATGGTAATTACCGTAACAAACAGCCTTATGAATGAAGAGTTCTGCTGTTGTACAGTAGAATACAATAGTACAATATTTGGAGAGTTTAATCAGACTTAGTGTTTGACTATGATTGCATTAGATACAACATATCAAGCCAAGTATAATGTATTTAACAAAGGATAATAATACACACAAGTGTGTAGTGTTTTAAATATTTAAATAACAATATACACGTTAATATACCCATATATACCAATATACCTAAAAGTAATTGGAAAAATTGCTCAGAAAAGTTAATTGCAAGAAAAGATCTAGCATCTGCAGGATTGACTTAGTTTGATATATTTAAAGATGTACTTCAATATTAGTTAACCACTCAAAAGTGCATTGCTATATAATACAGCCTTTGTTAATTTCACACAAGCCCACTTTCTCTTCCATGACATCAAGCGTTTCTTACTCTGTGTGCAGAAAATGATAAAGTGTTGGTGATTAGCCCTGAAAAATGGCTCTAATTGCTTCCCGATGCTACAGTGTATTTCGGACCGTGTAATTTTGTCCTTGCCCTCAATACCATCTTAATATAGTCACAGATTGCTCTCTCTACTAATTGAACCCCTCATGAGAATAAACTCAACCTCCAAGTTCTTGACCTTTTTCCTAAACGATCTCATGGTAAGGATGAAGACCAGATTAGTAAGGTGACTTTATATGTCAGATAAGAGTGTTTTGTTTTTTTTTTCACTTCAATTAAAGTTCACAATGTTTGACACATGTTTCTATGTTTCAGGTTTATAAGGAGGCAACAACTCACCTTATCGTCCAAAAAGCTTTAGCAAGTGAAAAGTTTCTCGCAGCCTGTGCTGGAGGTCTGTAATATTGAGATTTGACTGTAATAATCGAGTAAATAATTAGAAAGCATATAATAGCATGTAAGCATATAATAAAATAACAAACTGAATTGGTGACTCTGTTTAGTTTCCTTCTGTTTCAGGGAAGTGGATAGTCACTCCAGAGTTTATTCTGGACAGTGTGAATCAAAAAGCGTGGCTCCCAGATGCTTCATACGAGTTAAACTTAACAGCTCAGACCCCTGAGACACCCAATCCACTGAAAACATGGAGAGAAAGGGTGTCTAACGGCACTGTGTCTGGAGCTTTTCAGGTGAACATCACTATATTGTTAACTCGCATAGAAAACTGCTAAAAGAAATGAAGCATGTTTGTCATTTCCCATCTCTACCTGTAGGACTGGGTGGTGCTCATTGACATTGATGATCCAGCGAGCAGAAGTGTGTTTGTCAGGTCAGGATGTACACAGTGACAGCTTTGTTCAGCATACTGTACCTTCGTTGCTCCAATGTTTAACTGGAGGCTCATGGTGAAATTGCTAATGGGAATTTTTACAAACCACATTTTATTTGCAGGATATTAAAAGCAGGCAGAGCTGTTGTCTTCACAGCCTGGCCGACTTCATATGCTGTAACTCACGTGTTAACCAAAAATGCATCCAAAGATAAAGGCGAGAAGTGCAGAATCCCTCACTATAGTGTCAGCTATGTAGCCAAACATCTTTTTGGGGTAAAGTAACTTACGTTTTGCATTGTATGCTTTTTGTAAGTAATTCATATAAGTGACACATCTGTCATTGTTAAATCACCATCATGTCATTTCAAACCTGTTGTATTGTTTTGACTTCTTTTATTGAACACAGAATGTTTTTTTTTTCATAGAACATGTAGTGACTAGTGACTGTCAAGTGCCAAAGAGGGCAAAAAAGGGCTCATAAAAGTTGTTCATAAATGCACAAAGATTTGATGGCCATGGCACTAAACAGTGCCTTGGGATATTGCAAACAAGACATACAAACTAATTGTATGGTACTTTTTTTGGTGTTTTTCACCTGGTCACTGCTATGTCACTTGTATGTTGTATTAGAATAAAAAAGTATGATATTTTTGATTAAAATATTCCTTTTACTCTCATAACTCTTATAACTCTAATATTATGTAATCTAATATTCATTAAAAATAATATTTTTTTCTTAATACTTTTATTTAGCAAGTATGCATTAAATTGATCAAAAGTGACAGTAAATAATTTTTTTCTTTTCTTAATGTTTCTTGAGCAGAAAATCAGCATATTAGAATGATTTCTGAAGGATCATGTGACACTGCAGACTGGAGTAATGACTGCTGAAAATTCAGCTTTTCCATTACAGGAATATATTACACTTTAAAATATATTAAAATAGAAAACTGTAAAAATTTTAAATTGTAATAATATTTCACAATATTGCCGTATTGTTACTGTATTTAAAAAAAATAAATGCAGCCTTGGAGAGCAGAGAGGTTTCTTTAAAAAATTAAATAAAATCTTACCAGTCCCAAACTTTTGAAAAATTGCTTATTTGATTTGGACTGCTTTTACTTTTTACATTCACCCTCAAAATTTGGTATTGGTGGTTTATTTGTTGTCTTTCTTTTGCAGCGTGTTTGCTCAGAGTTAAACTGGCCCTGTAATTTGGAGTCCTTCGATGGAGAAGAGAGCTGTGAAATGGATTTCGAGGCTGCTGCAGTCACTGACAGGTCCATGGATGTTACTGATGACCTTTCACATAAAGTATTGGAGCAAATGCTCAAAGAATACATCATAATAATGGAGGTCTAATATATTTTTATTCTCCTCATCCACTTTTTATTCTGGTACTTTTATATATCATTTTGAAACATAATTATGGCTTTCACAGATGGATTTTGGGCACAAATGAGAAAGTTGTCATGGTTATCAATGTAATTTCTGTAAAGTATGACCTTACATGACATCTCGTTTCAGCAACGGAAGAAAATACTTTTGACAGTCCCAGAGTTCCACAGCTACTACACACCCAACCTGCCAGTTCAGGTATTGAAACCTGTGAAAAACTTTTCAGCACACCTATCTGCCATACACAAGCTGTTAAAGTGCAAAAATGAATGTTTGACCCATCAAGAGGATCGGGTCATTCAATTTCCCGTGTGTCACATAGAGGAGTAATAAATGGAGGGCTCATCACAGCCAGGTCACCTGATTTAGGCAAATCCGTTTGATCGGTACACTCATGATTGGCATACCCATTAAAGAAACATTGCAATGTGCCTCCACTGGGTTCTCAAGCGGAAATGTCCAAATGCACTCATTTGACACTGACCCTGAGACCACATTGTCATCAGTCATCTTATTTCATGTATGTCTTTGTTTCCCTGTTTCTCTTGCACTCAGATTCCAGCGGTAGAGTTCAGCAATGTGCAGAGCTTGGTGGAGTGTGCCTTCTTCCCTCAAGCTCTGGAGGAGATTCTGGGGTCCCTGCAGCCTGGAGTGATGCCCCCAGCCCTGCTGCTCCAACAGCTAATGCGCCACGCACTGCATGTATGTATAATAAGAGCTATTCTAAATCCCAGAGGCACTTATAAAGCACTGTTACATTCAGTTGGTATTATCTTTCTTAAAAAGCAAAGCGGGGTAGTTTCTTTTTCATTAAGGATGTTGTAAGGAGTGATTCCTGTTATAAAAACAGCATAGTTCTTTACCAGCTATTGAAGGTCTGTTCACAAAAAGTGCAAAATTTCATGGCAACAAGATGTAAAAAGTTGTTGTTGCTGTTGTTTTTGCTTGATGTAAAAACTCACTACTGTGTTTAACAATTGCCATTGTTGTTCTCTTGAGTACAAAGAACATATAGCCTAATGCCGAGTTCACACTGCACGATTTTCAAACTCGTCGGATCGCCGTTGTTTTGCAATTGCATATATGTAAATAACATGTGATCAGTAATATTTTTTTAATAGGTTAATATTATATTTAGCAAGGACACATTAAATTGATAAAAAGTGATAGTAAATACATTTATAATTTTACAGAAGAGTTTTATTTTAAATAAATGCTGTTCTTTTAAACTTTCTATTCATCAAAAATCCTGAAAATATGTCATTGTTTTTGCACAAATATTAAGCAGCTCTACTGTTTGTTTTTTTTTCAACATTGATAAAAAGAAGATTTGTTGTTTGAGCTCCAAATCAGCATATTAGAAGGATTTTGGAAAAATCATGTGACAAAGACTGGAATAATGGCTGCTGAAAATTCAGCTTTGCCATCACAGGAATTAATTGTATTTTTAAATATATTCATTATTAAACATTATTAAGCCACCTTCCTCTCTAGATATCTGAAATCTTTAGAATAGATGGGTGTATTTTATTACAAAAGCTTGTTCTGGTTTGACCAGATAATCCAGTCTTTGCTCTTGCGCTCTAACTTCTAGGGTGATGCAAAGCCATTGTACCTCAGCATGTTTATCACAGTTCTCCACAGTATCCTGCGCAACAATCCTACCTGGGGTTCTCCTGGACACACTAAGTATTTTCTTCGGATCCTCCAGTGTCCTGAATGTAAGGGCGGCCTCTGGTCACTTCTTGAGACATCAGTTCGGTATGAAACTGTCAATGTACCTGTCAGAACAGCTCATAAGCAAATAGAGTTTCTCTCAGTAATGCAATTTTGTCTGATTTATTCAAGAGTGTGTCTAGCAAGCAAACCCACCTGTCACTCACTGCCAAGCACACCATCCACCGAGTTATTTCGTCTCCATTGTAACCTGCAGGAGTTCTTCCTGAGACTCTTTCAGCTGGAGCTTCATGCTGCTAGCTCAGGGTGAGCACCTGAGCTCTGTTCATCTCTGCTTCAATAAACAACAACTTTTTGATTCTGCATGAGCCCAAAGAAAAGAAACTACTGTATTTTCCCACCCCTCCACAAAATATAAACAGACAAAATATAAAGAATGTAGAAATAAAACACAACATGCAGCTGCTTGGAGATATGTTGATGTCTTACTGTTCACCTTGTTTTGAAGGTCAAGACTTTGTAGTATTGACATTCAGTCTGTTTTGATAGAAAGACAATGGTTAAGTAACTGCGTTAATCATAGATATTAATGCCTAGATTGTACATTAGCAACTATTCTTTATTGCCACCACGTCTACGTATCCTCCATATTAGACAGGATTACATTTTTTTTTTTTTTTTAATGAATAACCTTTTTAAAACTGCATAAACTATATTATATAAACCCTGAATCTTAGATGTTGCCCGTTTCAACAGGGCAGATCTGTCGTTGTATCTGTAGCAGCTGTATCTACATATTAATATTAATATCTATGGCAACTCTGTCTTTGTCTCTGTGCAGGAGGTCACCTGGACAAAGTAGGGCGTCTGTTCTGTACAGTACCTTCTGGAACATGTGGGAGAAGTCGACTCTGACCTCCAGGGCGGTTCAGCAACTCAGCAAGTTGCTGATCAAGACTGTACTCTGGGCTTTCAACTCCACTCAGGTGTCATTCAAGTCTTCTCCCTTCGTGCTAAAAATGAGGGCATGCTTTATTGAAATCTTCTGTTTTAGACATAAGTTTGTTGGTTTAATGTTGCGATATTATTGTGTTGTGATCTAAGCTCATGCAAAGATAATTTCCCAGCTTAAACTAAAATTTGTCACATGACACCTGTATGCCAACAATATTATGCCAACAGATTTCCACATTAAATATACCATTTTGTTGAGACATGTCCATTCCAGATGCTTCATCAAGCTGTGCAGGCTGAGTTTACGGTGTTTGTGTGCAGGAGTGGAGGCTGGGAATGTCGGTCACTCTGCAGGAGACTCTGTGTGTAGTGGTGGAGTTCTGGGCTCAGGAACACAGTCCACTCAACAGCAGTCTGGTGGAAAAAGGCTTTAAAGACCTGGCTGAACACATGGCCATACTGTGCCAAGGTATCTTGTAGTGCAGTGGGAAACTTTATGCACTTAAAGGAATAGTTCACCCAAAAATGAAAATGTGTTGAAAATTTACACACCCTCTGGCCATCCAAATGTAGATGAGTTTGTTTGTTCATCGGACAAATTTAGAGAAATTTAGCATCACTTGCTCACCAATGGATCCTCTGCAGTGAATGGGTGCCGTCAGAATGAATTTAAACAGCTGATAAAACATTACAATAATACACAAGAAATACACATGACTCCATTCCATCAGTTAACATCTTATGAAGTGAAACGCTGTGTGTTTGCAAGAAATAAATCCTAATTTAAGGCATTTTAACTCATCTACATCTTAAATGGCCTGAGGGTAAATTTTTGGCAAATTTTAATTTTTGGGTGAACTATTACTTTAAATACAAGAAGTATGAGTTGCAGTTTTGTCTTGTTCAATTCATATATATTTATTTGTATTTTAGAGGGAATGTACATTAAAGATTTTAAATAGCTTAATGGCTGTAAGTACCTTCCTGTCTCCTCCCTTAGACCTTCACTGTGACATGCTGAAGGAAGTGATTCCAGCCCTTCGCTCCGCAAGACTCCGGATGTTCACTGCCGACGCCATCTATAGAAACATCTGCTGCAGCAGGGGCCTGATCCTCAGCTCTGAACCACTCTGCCTGCTCAAAATTGTGAGTTTTAACTGGTGTAAACATCAAGATTTATAGCAACTACACTTCCATTTGCAGCACATTTTGCCTTCCCAGAACACAATACAGTGAATAGAACATTCAGTGACAGATAGAGAAAAATAGTGAGAGAAAAAAATGCTAAGATTTATTTTTCTTGTCTCTTGCCAGGTCTCAACCTACCTTAAAGCTCTGGGGAACTTGTGTGATCGAGGACCAGTCCAAACCCTGAAGGGACAGACTGACAGAATAGAGATGAATCAACCCTCTACCAGTAGTGCCGCCCATGTGCCAGGCTCAGAGTGAGTTTCAGCTCCGCCACATCTATCTGCTCATGCTGGTGTCCTCAATACTGACACTGCAGATCACAGGAGAAAAGCAAGAACACTTTCACTTTTTTTAAATATTTGTATCTTTTCGATGAATAGACCCAGTACCGATGTTTATTTTTGACAATGTTTCTCTGTAAAATCACAAGAATTAATAGGTGTCATTTTCTACATCCTTGTGCAATCAGAGCACATTTTGAGATAACTACTCTCCACTTACAACACTATAAGATCCTCTTTATGTCTGCATCCATACATGTATGACAGAGGCAGAGAGTGCAGTAGGTGCCTTTAATTGCAAAATTTTCCACCATTATGGGGCATTAGAGGGGTTTAAGATGACTAATGGAGAGAGACAGGGTGCTGTCCTTCTCTGTTGGGGCAACCTGTGATGGCAGCAGACCACCAGCCCTGTTACTTATGGTGACGTGAGGGTAATTGAGGCTCTGTGTCTCTCCTACCAACTCAATCAACTGCTGCTTATCTGCCTTTTTTCTCTATAGGAAAAAGCTCAGCTTCAGCTGAGACATGATGCTTAGTCAAACCACGACTGCATTTAAATGCATCCTGAGAACAGTGTTGTTGCAAGCTGAGAACTTTATAATTGCTTTTTTGAATTGAAATAAAACTGAAATAAAATAAAATATAAATATGAAATGAAAAATGTAAAAAATAAGTGAAAATGCGAAATGTACTAAAAATTACTAAAACTCAAATTGTATATATATATATATAAACAAACTAATGAAAATGACAAGCACATAACCAAATTACAAATGAAAACTGAAAATATAAAAATGAAAGCTAATTGAATACTATGAATGACATTAATACATACATCAACAATAAGAACTTTCTTTTCTACAGTATAGCAATTTAAAAAATATATATTTTTTTTTATTTTTTTTATTTTTTGTTTCTAACATTCAACCCTTTCTTTCTGATGCTTTCTTTCAGATTTCTGCTCCACATTGATTAAGCCACGATTGTCAGTATCTTGTTGCCATGATGTGATGTTTGACAGTGTATTGTCAGTGAATATTTTAGGGCAGCAGTGGTCACAGGAAGAAAATTGTGTCCTCACTCAGATACACACACATTCACAGACTTGAGCACTGCACAAAGTGATGTTTACTCCGCACTAATAGGAAACTAAATGACCATGTCTCTGTGAGAATGTGGGTGTTTGTACTGTTCTGGTGTGTTAGATTGTGCCTTGGTTCTGAACAATCTAATTACTAGGGAACAAGACACTCTTCCTGTGGAAGCAGGAGTCTTTATTCCTCTGACAGCACTGTCCTTTAAGGCCTCTCACAGCCTGACTCCAGGGCTTGCAAAATTTCAAAATCCCTGGTAGCCCTTCGGGCAGGTACTCTTCAGATTTTGGTAGCCCAAAAATTAATTTAACTAGCCCAAATAAAAAAAAAGCCTTTTTTTAAAATATAGAAAATCAGATAGGAGTTTAAATGTCAATCAAAAATATTTTCAATACACAAATATCAACAAATATGAAGGAAGGAATTTTATTTCACTATTTACAGGGTATCT
>NW_015642610.1:965343-976621 GCF_001515625.1 Sinocyclocheilus rhinocerous
GATATCGTCCTCTTTTGGAAGGTCAAACAAAGTAGTTTCGCTTTCACAACGAAACACACAGTGCCTTCACGACATGGTGGCGGCGGCAACAACAATACTACAGCGTGAATAAAAGTTACGCCTTCTTTCTTTGCGTGAACATTTGGGCGGTGTTATGCAAATCTTCCCACATCGTGACATAGACATGTGGGGGCGTGTTAGAACGAGCCGTTTTAGGTAGGCGTGGTTGACTCTTAACTTTTATAAAGAATATCTCTTTGGATTTGAGACTTTAGTCTTTGCAATTTTACAGATCTTCTTTATGCACCAAGAGCTTGTAACACTCCAAAGAGAAGGGAAAAATTGAAATCGCATCCTATGACCCCTTTAATTTTTTTATCTTCTTCAATCAAACCTTTGCAAGAATGTATTAAGGATTATTAAGCACTTACCCTTACATTTCCTTTTCTGCACAGTGCACTTTGGGCAAGTCCGTCCAATTGTGGCAACATTCCTGGGCATCTTTTTTCTATGTAGGTCATAGTTTTAGTAACATCTTTAAGTAAATCATAAGTAAAATCTGATGAATTATCATAAATCTAGCTTTAACTTTAGAAACTATTTTTCAGGTCCGTCCAGCTCTCATACTTGTGTACATTCTAGACCATAGCAATGACTTTGAAAATGTGACTGATGTTTTAACTGTCAAGTCAAGACTTCTATTCTATCTCGCAGCCACCATTTTGAGCTTTCCCATTGATTTTTCTGCAAGACATTTTACAAGTAACTAGTTGTCCTAGCAGCTAGCAAAAGATAATGAAAATAACTGACAAGCCGCAGATAAAACTTGTTAAAGAACAATTTGGGTGGGAAACAAGCAGCAACACTTTTAAAGAGCTGCACAGCTTTAAGTATGACTGAAGAAGATTTGTTTATTTAAATGTAAGTTTTTAATGTTATAAGCACTATTGCAGAGTTCATTTGTATTCTTTAAGGGTTCCCACAGTCAGGAAACCCTGAATATATCACGGAATATTTAACATTATGATTTCCAGGTCTAGAAAATGCATGGAAATTTAATGTAGTGAATATGATTTTTTTCTGGTTTTGCTGTGCTCTATAATATTGCATCAGCTAGATTAAAGGATTTTGCCTGCAAGCCAGCATTGAGGGGATTATTGGAGACATTTTTGCATTATAAAGTATAATCATTTTAATCTATTAATTAAAAGAAAATCCACCTTAGTAATCTCTAAAACTAAAATAGATGGATGGATGGATGGATAGATAGATAGATCTTTATATCCCTCCATCAGACTGACATTGTCCTTTCTCAGCTATGTGTCTTAGTCAACACTTAAGCAGGCAGACAACACACTTCACCCAACCAGAACATCAACTGCAATCCTGCCTGCATCACTGTAGCTCTTACAGTGACATTTAGCGACAGTTTCTTAAACACTGACCAGGGACTCCATCCTGGGAGAGCTCCACAGGGGTTTGAGGGGGCGGGAGGGTTGGATTGCTGTCTCCTCGCATAAAAGGATTCAGTAAGTACAGCTAGCATACAGGCTGGCTGATAGTTGCTACAGGCAATGCACTTAGATGCCAGTCCCTCAACTCCATCCCGCAGTAGTGTGAAAATGTTGTGACAGTGATATAATGATGTTTGTAGACACGAGTGGTGGTGTAAAGTGGGACGTATTTAGTGAACATTCTGTTAGTGTCTCATCGCTCTGATTTGTCTTGGAAGTTTTAAATATTGCAGGCTTTTTCCAGCATTCCAGTCCTCTGGCTATGGATAAATTCTTAATTTAGCCGTATTTATGAGCAGTTTCATGATGTGCTGATGTTAGCATTCATGACAGATCCTATCTATTCACCCACAAGCTCTGTGAACTATTGTCCTTTCAAAAACACATGACTTGATGTCTCAATCTTTCTGTTAAATGTTACTGTGTGTTCTTTTCAGAGCTGTGAAAGACTCGGCAGGCGGCTCAGGTTCAGGGAGAGAGACTGTCCCGAGAGGTTACCACAGAGTCAATGCTGCAGGTAAGAGCTGCTACGCGTCAGTGTCTGCATACATGCTGTAGAGGTGCAGGGCATTTATTCATTATCGCTCAAAAAAATCTTATCTATGGCATGCATCATGCTGTTCATTTTTAGCAAAGTTTATTTTTACATTTTTTTTTAATTAACTTGTTTGTTCTATTATTCTATCTATCTGTCATTATTTATGTTGCTTTTTCTATAATTTTATGTCATTGTCTGTCATTTTATATATCTGTCTATCTGTCTGTTGTTCTATCTATCATTTGTTCGTTCATTCATTTGTTCTATCGTTCTATCTGTCGTTCTTTCTATCGTTTTGTCATTGTCTGTCTGTCTGTCATTTTATCTATCATTCTATATATCGATCTGTCTGTCTGTCTTTTTATCATTCTATCTCATTCTTCTCTATCTGTCTGTCTGTCTATTGTTCTTTCTATCTGTTTGTTTTTCTATCTCATTTTATCTGTCTGTCTGACAAATTCCAATTAAAATTCAATGTATTACAACAATGACTGTCACTGTCTGTCTGTCGATCTATATATCTGTCTGTCTGTCATTTGTTCGTTCATTCTGTTCTATCATTCTATCTATCTGTTGTTCTTTCTGTCATTCTTTCTATCGTTTTATGTCATTGTCTATCTATCTATCTATCTATCTAATCTTTATCTCTCTGTCATATATCAGTTCTGTAGTGCATTCAGCTAGGTCAAAAGCTCTCGACAGAACCTCCGTTTATAACCTCAGGCAACAGCATTTACATTCCATATGCTTTTTTACACTCCCTCCATCCTTTGGTGAGGAAGAGGTGGAAAATACATAAAAATCAGGCGACACACACAAACATAATGCTTGTCAGATCCCCCATTTAAGAATATTAAACACTGCAATTAAGATTCTGCTGTGAGGAAGGAGAGAGAAAGAGGGGGCGAGAGAGAGAAAGACCGAGGTAGCCAAGCCTGGAAGTTTCTGTAATTAGGAGGTTGGCACTCCGTGTGAAACCAGCAAGGTGTCAACGCTCATCTTTCCCCTTCCACCTGATCAGAAAGACCCCAACGCCAGAGCAGGGAGCGGGGGAGGGCAAGGATAGAGAGAGACAGCCCTGCTTTCAGGAGACTCAAGGCTGCTGCTCCCTGCCTTGTGTTGTTTTTGCACTACGTGCTCCCTATACTGATGTGTAGCCCATCAATTTTTGATGAAGCATCCGCAGGCTCTCAGCTGTAGATTTCTGTAGGTAGATGCTGCAGTGTTTTTCACAAGGTGTGCAGGTCCATGGTGCCTTGTTAACTTCACCCTGAGCTGTCTGTCTGCTCAATACACTTCACTGTGGCTTATGGCTACAGTTAATGATGCTATAAGCATACTGGTAATGGCTTTGGGTTAAAGCTCAGATTGGGATATCAGGATGATTTCTTTCTTCAGAATATGTATATTCAGTTGTGCACTTGTGCCCTTTGCAGAATCCTTAGGATGTTTAGGCATTACAGTAGCTAATAATGCAAGAGATAAAACTTTTAAAAATGCTATTATATTTTTTTCTTACTCTTTAAAGAAGCTGCATAACAGATGTTTACATACCGTTTTTAGACACTTTATTCTTAGCTACAGTGTAGGAATTTCATTGCATTATATATGAAATATAGTAGCTACCAACCAGAATTAAAATCTGTAAACACATGATACTTTTTTTTTGCAGTTTTGTAAAATGTTTCGCTTGAAGCATGTGTTTGTGCTATGTTTAATAGTTGCAGCCTTTTATTATAGCTGCGTTTTATGATAGCTGTGTAGGAGTCCCTCACTTGAATGGCAAAGATAGATCTCAAACCAGGGACTATCAAAAAGGACAAAAAAAGTCAATTTGTGTTCGAGTTATTATTTTGTATTGTGTACATATTTGGTACGTTACAGAGCTTCATCTGGGCAGTGATAAATAAAAAATGCATAAAAATGCACACAAAAAAATCATGTGCAAGTGGTGTATAAACCTAAAATAAATAACTTTGACCCAGTTATTATTGGCCTCTTTCAGTTCTTGTCCACAATCCCATAAACTAAACCTCTTATAACTCCTAGAACTACAGGATGTTGCTTAAACGTAAAGGTGGTCAAATTGAAAATGCTGTCATCACAGTGTTTAAATGCACTTTTTGTGACAAATAGCCCATTATTTAAACCATTAGCAAACCTGCTCCAGAGCTGTCATGTCACAAAACACGCAAGAAAGTACTCTCTTCAAGAAAAATAAAATAAAACGACAACCGCAAACGCTACACACACTTCACAATTTATAGAAAAGGACAGGATGGATTTATCCTCTTTGAGCTTGTAAATGCTGAGTATGCAATTACCCCTATAATGGAAGCGTTGTGTCCAAATTGGAGCCATTAAAGTGATTTAACAGAGGGAAGATTGGGCCTGGCATTTCTGAGACTGTGTACACATGGGGAGTTAAGAAATGTTTAATCACTGGGTTTTAGGGCCTATTAGGGTGTGAAAAAAGGGCCAGTGCGAGCCAGAACTTGTCATGGTGCTGAGGCACTCATTAAGTCATACTTTTATTGCATTCTGTTTCATTTTTTCATAATACCCAGCTAATTATTTTCGTTGATTTTGGGTTGCGAGTCTTTGTGATCTTGCGTTCATGTACTTTGACACTTGAGTTAGGGGTTTGTTGTTTCCTACCCTCAGTACCCTGTTGTTCCTTCCTTTGAAACAGAGAGAGGTTATTATAGATATGTGGTATGTAGTCTGGAACATTCCATTCAAATGTTGTCAGAACCGGTTTACACCTGATACTAATATCCATCTCTGGTGATCCGACGACTCATGGTCTCCCAACACTGTGGGTCTCAGATGTGTTTTCTGTAACCACTTGTGATCAGATTTTTAGGAGAGGGTCTCTGGTTTTGTGACTTCAGACATCTGTGTCACTATGTACTGTTAGCTCATGGTGAAAAAAAAAAAGACAGAAATAGCACGCTGTTATTCCTAAACATACTTGAATTTAATTCTTAAGTGATATTTTAGTAAGTTAAGAGGTCTCATTTATTAGTTGAGAACCATGTTTCAAATGAACTTCTGATGTGCACATGATCTGGGTCACTACATGTTGATATCAGGCATACTGAAAAGCTTTTGTGAAGTATATTTATGCATATATCTATTTATTTCAGTCAGACGGTTAGTTTCTTTTTAAGCAGCATGCAGCCAGCAAAGTTTAAAGCCTTTGTTTTAGCACAGTAATCCTTTGATGTTGTCCAAGACGTATATTACACTATGAATACAATGTCTAAACCGTGATTCCACTACTTCCGCATCTTTTTTCTTTATACCTTGACAGACGTCACTCTGCGTACACAAAGTTGCAGACAGATCAGCCTTCTCTGGTCATTTACGTTTTCTTCTAACCTAATTTTCTCTGTTTGATCTGGCTTAAAGGGACTTCTTGAAAACTCAACCAACGTATTGATGTGAAAGAGGATGCCGCTTCTCCCTTTTTCCATGCCACAAGAAGAAAGAAGACTTTCTGCTTTATTTCCCCCTCCTCATGCCCGCTTTGTCTCTTTCAGCATGCCGGGTTTTATCTAGCCGGCCAAGGCTGCAGAGATATGGGCACCCTGGTGAGACCCAGCAAAGCATTTATTAGCAGCTTTGCACAGCGGCATTATTATGGCAGCCACAGAGGCACTCAAGTTTGGTCTTTTACTTTCTTGTGAAGTTCAGCCACACATGAAAGAAGGAAACAGCCCACCCTCTAATATATTCCCGATTTGATATTGTATCGGGAGAGCGAGGGATGAAGGCTGCCTTACAAAGGGAGCAGGCAGAAGGAAAATGTAAATAAAAGTCCCTGGAGGCTTTTGTGTCTGGCTGTTGTAGTTTGCAAAAGTGAGAATCACGTGTTCCCATTCGTACTGCCCAGTGGAGCTTTTGAACTCTGGCTGTTTGAAAAATCCCATCTGAGGCTTTGTGTATGGGCTCTGTACCATAACTTTCCCTGGCTGAACAATACCGGACTGCCAGGAAGCCTTTTCCCACAATCGCCTTCAACTTGGGGTGCTAGTGTAAGTAAAGAATTCCCACTGTCCAGAAAAAAGGGGAATAGCGACAAAGAGAGCGGATGAGCGCCTTTCTTTTCTCTCTCTTTCTGCTTCCTGTTCCTCTTCCCCAAAAAAATGTCTAGCTTTTTTTTCTTTTATCCGTTTAATTTTTACATTTTCCATGTCGTTTCAGTGTGTGCCCGTTTTTATGTCGAGCACGGGAAACGTTAAATAAGCGGTTACGGGACTGTGAGGGCAGCTGGCAGGACGCACCCTGCATTTTGGATGTTGCCCACTTCCCTCTTTCACTTGCCCTTTCTCTCTCTCTCTCTCTCTCCCTTTCTCTCTTCTCCAACCATGTGTAGGCGAGACACTCCTTCATCTAGCCTGCAAGAAGAACCAGGTGGAGAGGTTGCTTCATATCCTCAGCGTGCCTGGAACAGACGTCAACATTAAAGGTAGGTTTCTATATTCCTCCCCTGCCCTCAATAGAATCGTCCCATTTCTTCTGTTTTACTTTTTTGTGTACTGCACAGTTAATTCAAACAAAGGAAAGCGTACGTCACCCGTCTAACCTTTTAGATCAAATGTAAGGGTGTGTCTGGTAGGTTCAGACAATGTTTTAGGCTCGGTTTAATATCGTGGTGTCATGCAAATTTTGCACATGCCTTTCGCCAATCTTGTTTTGAAATCTTGATATAACCATGGTTATTTTAGCCATATAGCTTGATGAAAATTCCGCCTTTGTTGTTTTATACAATGTTGCGTTATTTTTGTTTTGTTGTTAGATTTCTTTTACTCAAAAAGGGATTTCTTTGAAAATTCATTTTAGAATGAGCATGTTTGCGCAATTATGTTGACATACAGAAATGTTTACGATTGAGGCCTCTTTGCTAATGTTTTTTTTTTTACGGTGTTACGCTATGTTTGTTGTTTTCTTTCACGCAAAAAGACTACAGTGAGAATCTTAAAATGGGATTTGTTTGAGAATTACTAGCAAACTTGTTATGTTGTACAGAAATCTTTGCGATTGAGGCCTCTTTGTAAAAAAAAAATAAAAACAAAAAAAATGCTATTTTTATAGGGGGGGTTTCACACAAAAAGACTGCATTAGGAGTCTTAAGATAGGATTTATTTGAAAACTACTAGCATGCAATTGGATTTTAGAGTCAGTTTGTTTGCACAGTTATGGTATGATGAACAGAAATGTTTACGAAAGAGGCCTCTTTGCTAAAAAAATTCAAATAGTTGATGTTTTGTTTATTTTTATTATTCTAACTCTAATTCAACAAAAAACATTCTATATTTAATAATATACTGGACATAAAAATTCCCTTGTTTAATAATTTACTTCCCATTAATGTAACAGTGTAAAAGTGAATATTGTCAGAAAAACACTACGAAGAGAAACAGTAACTTATGATGAGGTATTTAGTTATGACATTCTGTGACATTGAATTTGAATTGTTAATATACAATTTTATGGCAAGAATTAAAAGTACCTATTATTCAAGTGCAAATTACACACATTTACACAAATTTATTTGCTTTTTGCTTTTCTTTCTTTCTTTCTTTTTTAAATTCCACATTTGTCAAGCAGCTAAGCTTGACCATGTCAATGTATGTAGGCACCAAAATCATCACAGTGTATTGTGCGTCACTGTTTGTAGATCACGCTGGCTGGACGCCCCTTCATGAAGCCTGTAACCATGGCAGCACGGAGTGTGTGCAGGCCCTGCTCCAGCACTGCCCGAACCTACAGCTGGGCAGTCAGGTCCAGGGAGTCAGTCCACTACACGACGCCCTGCTGAACCAACACACGCACATCGCCAAGATGCTGCTGCAGCGTGGCGGTGAGTGCCCGATGTACACATATATGCAGTCTGAGATCAGACCTTCACAAAACAATGCATACATTCACATATATACACACACTTTCAAGATTCATACTGTGAATACAGATCTTCACATAAGAGGGCTGAAACCATGAGAGCGCATGCACACATTTCGCATAAACATAAACCCTTCAACGGTAACCTTAAAGAAGCTGTTGAATTTCAAAAAAGTGATGAGTTCACTTGTTCCTTCTTGTTCAGTCTCTCACGAGTCTCTTATCCAGTCACAATCAAACGCGCCCTTCTATGAGAGCCTGAATCGTATTGAATACCATATTGTACTGTATTACTTCAAAACATGTTCAGATTCCGATTCCTTTGAGAATGATGCTGAATTTATCGAGTCATATTGAAGTGTCTCTCTTACTGGAATAAATAAGGAGAAAACAGTTTCTGTTTCCATGTGTGATTTCAGTATAAACAAACTGATGAGTGCAAGCAGCAGTAAGTCACATTACAGCGGCATTACACGTGTAAACAAACAAGTGCTTTGTAGAAATCTTTTAAATCCAGGCCTCTCCTGTGGCTTAACAGTCGAGATCTACCACACACACACATAGTATCGTCTTCTGCCATTCAGGGTTCAAGCTTTTTTATGTTCTTTCCTCTATAAAAACCATCCATCTACAGGAATAACCCACCGGCGTGGATGACGCTGTTAGCATACTCCTGAAGAGATTCGACAAGTCAGGTCTGCGGCTCTCGTGAAATTCACATGCTGGTTTTTCACGGGGGAAATCTGTCAGAACAGAAATGTTTTGGAGTGCCTGGCTGTTTGCGTGCCACATGCAATTGATGTTTGCGAGCTTTGAAGCGAGCGCAACTTGTGTCAATGCAGTAAGCGCGGGATGGCTTGACGACGGGGAGGGACTAGAGGAGAGACAAAATGAGATGGGCTCCTGCTTTCCCACACGCCTTACTGTCACTCTCACTCAATTGCTTGCTTCTCCGTTTTCACTAATTATAGTTAATTTGATTCTGCTCCCCTATTAACTCATGTAGATATTCTGGCCTCAAAAAGTAAATTAGATTGGGATTGTTTGGTCCCGGTGAGAATGTTTTTTTTTTTTTTTCCCTCTCTCTCTTCTTGCTGACTGAGATTGGTCCTATACCAATGCATGAAAAGAGGTCAGAAAAAGAAGCTTTTTTTTTTTCATGAAATTAGAATTGTGATGTGTCTGGGAAACAGACAGCCGTTGAGATCCCTCTTAAGACATGGAGGTGCACACACACACACTCAACCTGAGGACTGATCCCTGCAATTTGGCATCTTGTTCAAAATTAAGTTTTGATATATTTACAGTAGGAAATTTACAAAATATCTTCATGGAACATGATCTTTACTTAATATCCTAATGATTTTTGGCATAAAAGAAAAATCTATAATTTTTTTTGGCTATTGCTACAAATATACCCCAGGAAGATATTTTGTAAATTTCCTACTGTAAATATATCAAAACTTAATTTTTTATTAGTAATATGTATTGCTAAGAACTTCATTTGGACAATTTTAAAGGCGATTTTCTCAATATTTTGATTTTTTTGCACCCTCAGATTCCAGATTTTCAAAAGTTGTATCTCAGCCAAATATTGCCCTATCCTAACAAACCATACATCAATGGAAAGCTTATTTATTCAGCTTTCAGATGATGTATAAATCTCAATTTGGAAAAATTGACACTTAAGACCTGGTTTTGTGTCCAGGGTCACAAAATTCTCAGCTATGAATTTTTAATTGGCTTAAATAGTCCTTTTTTTAATTCTGATTATATATTTATTTTTTAATCCTTTTTTAATCGTTGTCCATTAATTGCTGGAAAATGACTTGAAAAGACATGGAAAATCATTATTTAAAGGGATATTTAACCCAAAATGAAAATTCTGTCATTTCCTCACATGTTGTTCCAAACCTGTATGAGAAGATATTTTGAAGAATGTAGGTAACCAAACAGTTGTTGGTCTCTATTGACTTCCATAGTATGGAAAAATGGTAGTCAGAAACTGCTTATTTGCCAACTCTCTTCAAAATATCTTCTTTTGTGAAGCAGAAGAAAAAAATCATACAGATTTGGAACAACTTGAGGGTGAGTAAATGTTTTCATTTTTGGGAGAGCTATCCCTTTAAAAACCAAGGGAACCCTTATAACAATTAAATTGTTATTAAATGTTATTAGATAACATTTTTTAGATGGATTTTAGTACCTGTTTACATAAGATGCCTAGAATTTACATAGTTTGCTCTTATGAGACGGGTTCACAAAGTCGGTCATTATCAAATGGTCATTCTTATTGAATATAGAAAACTATTTCATAAAACATACATAAAGGAAAAGATTCCAACCAAATGTTGGTGTTCAAGTAAATGTGCTTTCTTATGGAATAAAAAGGACAGGCGTGTGTACATGAAAGAAGCAAACATTCACCTCGCTTTCACTGTTGCTCTCTGCTTCCAAGGTCGTACAACTCTTACACTGTGCAAAACACGGCTTTCTCAATCCCAGCATTCTCAGTATGAAATAATAATGAATGTTAGTGGATTGGGGGGTGAGGGGGTAAAAGACTAGATCCTCCTCCTTCTGCCCATGGGCACTGGCAGGCTAACTGTGCCATGGCCAAAGGCAGGGACGGGTGTCATCAGCTTGCTTAGCCCAAGGCTGCCAACTCAAACCTCCCCCCCAACACACACACACGTTGTAAGTGTGGTGGAGCGTAATTTCACTCAGCCATTTCCTGATTGGTATTGCGTGCGGCTTCCAGCACCCAGCGGCTTGTATCCAAAGAAGAGCAGAGCGAACAACGGCCATGAAAGAGCCTTCGAGTTACTGCCATGGCCTTCGAATCTTAATGGCTTGATGGTTGCTGTGAATACAGCTCTGTTTCAGGATTGGAATGGATTAAGGCTTGTTGGCATGACTCGGGCTCTCTTGTACGAGGGTCAGCGTCTAACAGATAGTTCTGCTCAGTCCTATTCACAATGTACAAAAAAAAAAAAAAGTCGCTTAAAACCCAAATGAGGTTTTCTGTAAATGTTCAGCATAGCCTTTGATGAGATCCTGATGCAGGTCTGATGTCATTTATATAGCCGTTTGTGCATCGCGAGAATGAAGTAATTGGTATGAAGTAGGGCTGTGCGATTAATCAAAATCGAATCGAAATCGCGATTTGAGACGTTGCGATTTGCTAATCGCAAAGCCTGCGATGTGGACGCGATATTACTTTGTTCCAGAGCATATGCATTACTGCCAGCCTTGAGTTGCAGTCTTACTTGCCCTGGGCAAGAGTGAGCGCACCTCCGTTCTCCCCAATCAGCACTGC
>NW_015642610.1:978187-1006453 GCF_001515625.1 Sinocyclocheilus rhinocerous
CAATAGAACCCCTCCCAAAACACAATAACAAATTTAATGGATTTCAGGGTTATAATGGGAATTTGTTTGGTTTTAATGTAAACTATAATGGTGTCTATTTGATGGATTCTATTGGTGGGATGTAATCTGGCAGATGGCAACCAATAGAACAACAGTAATTCCTATTGGAATAATGCCCAAAACAAAAAGGAATTTTGTAATGGTTTAATGGAAACTATAATAATTTCTGTGATGGTTTCTATTGTTTTTTTTCAGCAGGGTAATGATACCCATACTGTGCTGCACATTATTGACAATATTGAGCTGAAGCTTGACTTTGCAAACTTAAAATCGCAAATCAAATCGCAGTTGCAATATCTGTCAAAAAAATCGCAATTTGATATTTTCCCCCAAATCGCACAGCCCTAGTATGAAGAAATTTGTGAAAATTTAGCATAAATTTCAGAATTACTTCGTATTTGGTTTGTGCCCCTTTAATGAAATCTGAAATATTTCTTATTTTGCATCAACTTGATTTTTATATATTGTTCAAAATCCTAAAACCTTGTTTATTTGCATATTTAAAGGGGACATAGCACACAGAGTTTCATCCAATCTCATATGTGACCCTGTACCACAAAACCAGTCTTAAGTCGCTGGGGTATATTTGTAGCAATAGCCAAAAATACATTGTATGGGTCAAAATTATAGATTTTTCTTTTATGCCAAAAATCATTAGGATATTAAGTAAAGATCATGTTCCATGAAGATATTTTGTAAACTTAATTTTTGATTATTAATGGGCATTGCTAAGAACTTCATTTGGACAACTTTAAAGGCGATTTTCTCAGTATTTAGATTTTTTTGCACCCTCAGATTCCAGATTTTCAAATAGTTGTATCTCGGCCAAATATTGTCCTATCCTAACAAACCATACATCAATAGAAAGCTTATTTATTCAGCTTTCATATTATGCATAAATCTCAATTTAAAAAAATTGACCCTTATATGACTGGTTTTGTGGTCCAGGGTCACATATTAATCTTGAGTATCTATATAGTAGTATTGCATCCTTCATATCTCTGAAGAGTCTTTAGTTTCATCATATTTATAAAAGAAAGGTACAGCTTTACGCTACTCTCCGAAAACAGCCGAGCTCCTGGAGGCTGTACATGGGTGGAGCACTGATGCGCCGATTGCCAACAAAACACAGAAATTTGATGCAGTTTTACATTCCGCCTGAAGTTCCAGCTCATGACCGGGATCTTTTATCGCTCGGACAGCTCCATCTTTCAGTATCAAACTATGTGCAAATCTAGCGTTGAACTGAGCCTTGTTTATAAAACATTCATCACCGAAATGACGGGAACAAGCAAACACACTTGCGAAACTCCTTTCTCGAAACTGTCCCATTCGTTTACCTCTCCATGTAAACGAATGGGACTTGAGTCAAAATTTAAAAAATAAATTACGCTTCCAATACAATTTTCCGAAAGATGATTTTGGTCATTAAATGTAGTTGTTATCACGCTGATATATGTTCAATTGTTGGTTTTTGTGATAAGTTTCATTTTAGCTAGTAATTTGATGCTATAAAATGGGGTGTGTCGTTATGGTTGATTGGGTCTGCGTGAGTTTGGGCGGGAGTTTGATACCGCGGCTCCCCATCACGACACTACTGCGCAGACTCTGGCTCCAAACGAATCTCTACTGCGCAGACTCTGGCTCCAAATGACGTCATTTACTCAAGATGGCAGCGGCCATACTGAGATGCTTTGGCTTCACTTTTCTATAGTGGAAGGAATAGGAGACGCGTCGTCCATTTTTTTTTTTACAGTCTATGGTGCTGACAAACAATATAAAAACAGACGTCTCGCAGGGCTAAATGCATAGCATTTTAGTAAAACTGCTAACGTTACAGCAGCGGGGAAGATGAACGTGCATGAGTTATTTTATTTAATCTGTGTTATTTTAATGTTTTTTGATCTAAAACATAGAGACTGATGTTAATGTGTCTAACAGTAACGAAGTAAAACTACTTTGTTACTGTCCACCACTGTTTTTCACTGTAGGTAAAGTGATTCCTGTAATCAATATTTGTGGCCATTAGATACTACAGCCAATGATGGACAATTTGTCGATATTTTATCTGTCAAGAATATTAAATCAAAATTGTTTATTAATTAATGTCCGTGGTCATATTATACATGATTCAGAGAAATGTTTCCAATGTTTTCAAAATCTATAAGCAAAATATAACATCTTTCTTTCTGTGGTACCACATCTTCAAAGCTGCTTGGATGGGGGAAAATAATAGGCCGTCCTGATCAACAAATTTCCAACAAATCCTGATAGATAAAATCAAGTCCAATCTTATTTTGTTTTCTATTTGAACTTTTTTGGCGGTCATCATTTATTCACTCTCATGTCGTTCAAACCTACATGACTTGCATTCTTCTTTGGAACACAAAAGTAAATATTTTGTAAAAATTTGCAGTGTTTATTGTCCATGCAATGATATTCAGCTGGGTCAAATGGTGTTTTGAACCCAGTTAAATGATATTATATGGACAAAAACGTTCTTCAATATATTGTTTATGTTCCACAAAAGAAAGTCATACAGGTTTGAACAGCACGGGGTGAGTAAATGATTACAAAATTTTCATTATTGGGTGATCTAACCCTTTAAAATAGTTGCATATACCATTTTAACATTGTCTGTAAATAGATAAAGTAGTTTTACAGTATGTTTTACCCAAACAGTCTTGAGTAAAACTATAATCCACGTCATTGTACTTCTCTAGCATTTTCTCATGACTTTCTGAAGCTCTCAGAAGCATTGTTGCCTCCAAAATTTGACCGTACATCAATCACTTCTCAACTATACTTCCTACCCGTCGTCAATAGTATAGACAGTAACTCAGAGTAACAAAAGAGCCATGATTTCTTTTGTTGTGGTATTAGAGTATAAAACACTTAAAGGCTTAGAGCTCCTCGGCACTGTCACTCCAGCACTGTAATGACAAATGATGGCTCAACGTCTTTGTTAATAAGGCTGAGTTCACATGCAGTTGTTCTCCTTTTCTTCCTCTCTGTGTACATTAATAGGAGTATTTCCCCCTCGCATTTTGCATTGAAACCGCGTTAGATTAAAGCTCTGGCAAAGCTCTTGATTTAGTCATTACACAACTCCTCATGCTCTGTTTGTTTGTTTGTGCTAGTCACACCAAATACATTAATCAGCTTCTCTTCTCAGACTTCTCCCCCTCTATCTCTGTTTTTCTTTCCTTCAGTCTCTCTCTCCCTCTGATTGCGAGTGCCTTTGAGCTTCCTCTGCATAATTGTTCTCCTGTTAAAATGCATAATTAACCAAGTCACTTCCTCACACTGAGTCACTTCCTCACACTGGGCTCACCAGGCTTTCAGCTGTGCCACTGTTAGGATCAATGCCGAATGTTTGACTCTGAATTGGGTGTGTGTATGAGTTCCACCAAACTTGTGGCATGCCTTTTTTCTTTACGAATGGCACAGATACTCTCTTTGAAATATACTTGCACAGTAATGACAACAGCCACAACCACGACAAGCAGCAGGACATTTTGTCAGTCATATTGGTTTCGTTGTGCTGGATAGCCCTGCCAATAGTGAAATTTCATCGGTTTAAAATCTTGCTGCCTATAACCACAAATTAAACAGCAAATACCTACTGATTGGATTTCGATTTTGGATAATAAAATTACTTAATAAAACTACTACTACTACTAGGACACAGTGTAACTCACAAGCTTTTGTGAAAATGTGCACATCCAGATGAATTGGACACAGCTGCAAGACAAAAAGTGATGTCCACACACTGATAATAAAGCTGAAAAAACGTAGTTGAAATGTTGCTTTGTTTCTAATGAAGTTTGGAGCAATTAATATCAGTATTAATAGCAGTATCAGTATCACTATTAATAGCAGTATCAGTATCACTATTAATAGCTTTATTAGTACTTCAGTTGTTTGTATGTAGTCTCATATAGCCAGACTGTTTATTATTGGCTATTTGCATGTACTTTTTGCTTATTCTGGCCAAGACATGCCCACTTGGACAGGAAAGGCATTTTGATGCAGTCAGTCATAGCATGCCACAATAAAAGCACAGAACAACCTTATTTGCTCAAAACTGGTATTCTAGCATACACGGCTGCAAAACACTGGAAAAAGACTTGTATAGAATGTATAGACCCTGAAATAAGATATTCAGTTCATCCTAAAGTAATATGTACAAATTATTTTTTCAGACATGACTCAGAAAGCACAGTATACACACTATGCACGTGGCTGTCTCGTTCACATGCTACTGTCTTGAGTAGTTTTATATATATATATATATATATATATATATATAAAATTGTATTTCAATATTATTTATATAAATATTATTAAATAATGTTATTAATATAATACTAATATAGTTTGGGCAATCCAGTGATCAGTTCTCATTGCACAAACTACCTTGTCAAAACAACATTTCTTTCCAAGCGGACTGGTGCACTTTGACTCCCAGAAGTTAATGAGATCAGAACTGATGATTTCATCCAGCTTTTGCCATTTTCATGTGCAATATGCATCAGACTGCACGGTCTGGCGTGCCGTGTGAAGCTGAGACTAGACTGTTGAAACGGACTCAAATCTTTAGTGAAAAGTGACGTGACATGTGGCCAAGTATGGTGACCCATACTCGGAATTAGTGCTCTGCATTTATCCCATCCAAAGTGCACACACACAGCAGTGAACACACACACACCGTGAACACACACCCGGAGCAGTGGGCAGCCATTTTTGCTGCGGCGCCCGGGGAGCAGTTGGGGGTTCGGTGCCTTGCTCAAGGGCACCTCAGTCGTGGTATTGATGGTGGGAGAGAGCGCTGTACATTCACTCCCCCCACCGACAATCCCTGCCGGAACGAGACTCGAACCCGCAACCTTCGGGTTACGAGTCCGACTCTCTAACCATTAGGCCACGACTTCCCATTATAGAGCTTTATAGAGCTTCATCTGCATGCCATAACCGACAGTGTGCTGCTCTGATAATCTAGGTGGGATGAATGGCACCTATCTTTATCAGTCTAGCGTGGTGGCATCGAGGGGTCTGTGCTGTGTTTGTAACATGAACCCGAGGAGGGGCTCGTGTGGCTTGAGTGCGATGCCAGGGAATCAGGTTTACAAAAAGCTTCTGTTGTGCCCCCCATGCACAGTAATCTGTCCTAATCTCTGCCTGCCTGGCCTTTTGTCTTGGTCAATCTCTGTTAGCTCAGTGTAATGTGATTTCACACACACACACACACAAACAAACAGACTTGCGTTGGGTCGGTGATCGTCTGCTGTTTCGCAGCATGACAAAGAAGTATATCGTGTGCCCTATAGACTAAGGGCTCATGTTGTCTAGATTAAATATGTGTGGATACAGAACGGATGGAATCATTTTCGCTGTTTCTGCCTCCCCTCCTCCACCTTTCTATTCCTAGTCTTCGTCTGCCCTCTAAAGGCTAAGGGGCGGCTTGCTTTGCTCTGACTGATGTGTGGTTTACATGAATGTTAGCAGCAGCAGCTCGTCTGTGGCGGAGGTGCAAATATCTGCGAGGGCTGAATCCCCCCGCATTGTTGTTGCCTGTACGGGGGGCATAATTACCATCGCTGGCATTTAATCCCCCCAGGTGTTTTATTTATCTGCCGAGCGAAGTATCTGACACATCACGCCAATACCTGGACTGACTTCAATCGTTTGACATGACGAATGTGCCAGCGTCGTCTCAAAACCCCCGACTGACCACTCCAGCGGCTGCGTGTGCGTCTGCATGGCTAAGCGCTGACAGATGTGTGTTTCATGGGCCATTGTGAAGAAAGGCTTGCGGCTGATCGTGCCGTCCTGAGGGAGGGAGATCTGCCCGTAGCTCGCATTCATCAGCAGTCGCTGGCGAGCTCGCATTCACACGGGCGGTCGGGGAAAGCAGGGCTCCGTCTCAGCCTTTGTCACATTCCAGGTTTCGGCCTGTCAGGTATTTGACAGTTCTGCAGCGGGACCGGCGTTAAAAAAAGCGTGCTACCTGATTCAGATGATGGGCGTATTCTCTACAAGGAAGATTCTTCAACAAACTGGAGGAGAATTGTGTGCTTCAGTGATTGAGGCTTATTTAAGTCTGTTTTTTTGTATCCTGGTTTAGTGAAGACCATGGTTTAAACAGTAAAATTGTGGTAAAATCATTGCTTAAACACTCTCGTCATGTTCTAACATGGTTTTTATAAATGCTTTTTGAATACCAATGCTTTATTGTCATCATTAGATTACGGTATGGTGGCATGGTACTTCTAGTGCGAAATGAACTTGCACTTGAGCATGACTTAGTGTGTGCGCCCATTTTGGTACTAATGAAAAAGATGTTTGAAAGTCTAGTGTGTTGTGAAGGATGCAAGTGTTCCCCTTCACCTGTACAGGAGAGAGAAAAAATATATATACTTTTCAGAGCTCGGGCACCATTTAACCGTGCATAAAACATGGCCTTCTCTCTGTCCAATTTTTATCAGAGTAGTAGAACATCAAGCAAGGGGAAGCTGGAGGCAATCCAAGGCCTCTGCCTGCAGCAAAGAATAGACATTTGCAGTTTTATTGAATTGTCACTGTATTTCAAAGTCTTACAGTAAGCATTGAAAGGAAAACGGCGTTTTCTTCCTGTCAAACAACAACACTGTTTTCCCTAAAGCCAGAAACGTGCACACTGAATACATCTGTCAAGGATTCAGAGAGGTGCACACTGACCTAAAACTTGTGTAGTTCTTGCTTGAGCTCTGGGCAAGGTCTCATCCGTGGGGTGGGAAGGTGGGGTCACGGTGATGACCTGTTATGAAGAAATTTGTTGTTCTTCGCCTCGATTCTGTCTCATGGACTTACTGTCTTCTTCAGCTCCTTGACCTCAGCAATTGCTCTGACCCCGGATTTTGAAAACCCACTTTTTTACCAAAGTATACCAGGAGTTGTCTGTCAGCAATAGCAGGTTTTCCTATCAAATTAAAGAGACTGTGATGGTATCACATTTACATCGCACGCTTCTATCCAAACCAACTTACATTTATATATGTATTTTATCAGTTCATGTATTCCCTGAGCACAGAACCCAGGATGTTGATTATTATATTTTATTATACAATTTGTGCATTTTCAGAGATCAGTAATCAAAAGAGTTCAATTGAAATAGATTGACCAAAAAGATGTAAAAGAGAACAGAGGCAAGAAGATTTTTTTTTGTGGCCCTGTCTGTAGTAATTCTGTGATATGAAGCAGCATCTTTTTTTCCTTTTTTTTTTTTTCTTGCACTTGTGCACATAATGATCCTGTCTTTTGATAGTGGGATTTCATCTGAGTATCAACAGCGAGCGGAAAGCACGGCAAAGCTTTTAAGAGAGGTGCAGAGTTGTATGAGCTTTAGCAGAACGGCTGCCACATTAGCACAGAGGTTTAAGAGTCAAGTATCGTCGAGAGCAGTTTGCCATAGAAATGGGGAGATCTAAATGCAAACAAAGAGCGCACTTGACACGGCTGGCGTTTGCTAAGCCAAGAGCGAGTATTCATGGGCTTTACCTTCAGCCACACTAAAGCCACTTTAACTGCAGGCACAAAAAAAGAGAAAAAGTCATTTAACCAATTCATATATGGGCATCTAGAAACTCTGTCGTGAAAAGCAAACATCGATGAGAAATGTATTATTGCGAAGAGCTGAAATTGAATTTGAAATTGACCTTTTTTTTCAGTTAATTTAAGTTTTTTTCCTGCTAAAATGTGTATACTCTTTTGCAAAAATCATTAATTTCAATAGTGCCAGTGAACAGTTGAGCCCACACTAATAGAAAAACACTGAAAAGTACCATATACCTTTTTTTTTTTGGCCATATATCATGGTATTCCCTTTGAGTACTAAGGTGATACCATGGTACATGAATATAGTAATCATTTAGTACCATGAGACATATTCGCCACAGTGCACTTTTAAAAAGAGCACACTCATGCTAATCTTGTAAGATGTTTTTACTTTAAATATGTGCAAAAATTATTTATTCTAATAAGCACAATGTCCTAAATGTGATGCTAGCCTGTGGCTCAACATTAGACTAATAGTGCCTGGAAAATCTCTTCCTCCTCCTCACAGAGCTGTGTTGTTTATTTGTCCAGCTTTATTTGATTAAAAAAAATAAAAAATGACGGTGTGTTTAATAAATTAAAACAATTCAGCAGATTAGATTTTCACATTGAACAACAACTCAGAATTGAACTGACTCAGTTTGCTGACTTTAGCTGGAAAATGACTCTTTATTGTCCCCTTGCATTATTGAAAAACTTTGACACTGTAAAGCTGCTTAGACACAATCAGTATTGTATAAAGAGCTATATAAATAAAGGTGACTTGACTTTGCTGTTGACTTTACCCATTGCTAATTGTATTGATGTGACATCAGTCACCTAAACATGATATATTTACCAAAATTTAACTAGCCCTACCCTGCTGAAAAACAACAGATAAATCAGCTTAAGATGTTTGCTAATGGTATAACACGGTCTAGCTATAGGCTCATATGATGGTCTCCCAGCCTGACCAACTGACAAGTGTCCAAAATCCCCCTAAAACCACCAAACCAGACCAGCTTGACCCCGTTGGGAGACCAGCAAGCCATCCTAAGCAGGTTTAAGCTATTTTTAGTAGTGTAATCCTCGTCTTAACTACATCTGATTATCTCAAATGGTCAATGTTGTTATAAGCCTGTAAAGTATTTTGTTTTGTTCTTTTCCAGGCTCTCCTCTTCTAAAGTTGCGTGACAGTGAAGGTCAAACCCCTCTGGACCTGGTTTCTTTCGAGGCTCTACGTGAGGAGCTCCTTCGCTGTGCAGAAGAAGGTGACAAAGCTCTTGCAGCTCCCTGCTTGGAGGTTCGGGATCTGCCCTTCATAGAGTCCTGCTCATGGGTGCTCAGCTGCCTGTTCCTCACCTACCTCCAAGAGCAACACGTACCTACCTACAAAACCCCACTTACACCTCTGGACCTCAGTCCCACTGTATGCCGCAGCTTGATCCGTCTCTGTTCAGATGAGCTAGCCTCCAACTGGGGAGATTCCCATGCGGTGACCCTGGCTGAGGACCTGAGGACTGTGTTGAGTTTGGAGCAGTATGTGTCACAAATGAGCCCCGCACTGAGACGCTGTCATGGGGATCAAACCAGGCTGTTCGTGCAGCTGCTTGATGATCTGCAGGCGGAGGGGGCGGCACTGATCTCTGGACAATCTGAGTTTGATTAGTTCTAAAATAGTCTCTATAGAGGAACAAGAAGAAATGGGCATCTATCTGTAGACCCGTGGTAAAGCTCTGCCTTTTGTTAAACTACTAGTAAAATGTGTTTCCTGGTCCAATCAGTGAGTTCTGAATGGATACAAATAAGAATTAATATCACCCAGACTGCATAGGACTCATACTGTAGTGATTGTGCACTTTTTATGCTTAGATTTTTGGTTGTTATTATTGAAATCTGGGGATTATTTGGTTATTGTATGTGCAAAATATTTTTGTAAAACACTAGAAATAATTTTTGAATGTTATTTTTACAACAAGCTGAAAAATATTTTAGGAATTTAATTCCTAATATTTCTTGAATTGTAAAAAAAAAAAAGAAAAGAAAAGGAAAAAAAAGAAAAGAAAGATAATTTGAAATGTAAAAATATAAAATTTTCACTTCCATTCATAAGTGTGGACACACCTGGGCACTTATTATTATTATTATTATAGCTATTTTCCACATTTTAATCGTCAAAACTATGAATTAACACAAATGGATGCAAGAAATATATAGAGAACAAGCAAATGTTAAATCAGAACTGGCAATACTAATTCTTGTCTCGATTGCAGCGCAGCACACTTTGGACCTCAGCCTGGGAAAAATGTTAAATAGATTTCACATAAATATTAGACACTTGGGCTGATTTTCTGAGTCTTATCTGGTCCAACTCATTCAAAATTCATTTGAGAAGATCACGAGAAATAACTTTTCACTTGCAGCGTATGTAATTTGCA
Source organism: Sinocyclocheilus rhinocerous (assembly GCF_001515625.1). Classification (NCBI taxonomy): domain Eukaryota; kingdom Metazoa; phylum Chordata; class Actinopteri; order Cypriniformes; family Cyprinidae; genus Sinocyclocheilus; species Sinocyclocheilus rhinocerous. The sequence goes on from NW_015642610.1 coordinate 988,261, forward strand.
GTCGATTAGATGACTCTGCAATACTCCTCCATGCCTTTGTTCCAAATCAACAAACCTAACTTTAGTTGAAGCCCAGCCCATGAGACATCGCTTCACAGTTCTCTGATCCAGGATGATGGAGGGAACTCATATGTGTGCCATGTGGGGTTAATAATCAATCCCCTCCAAACAACTGATTCCAGTACAAAAGCAAGAAATCTATCCAAGACCTCCATGAAGAATGAGCCGTTTCCTGATCATGCCCTTTTCAACTACAATGCAGCCTCCGGAGGTGACGAGGGATCACGGAGTCCAGGTTTGGGATTAGAACCCAAGACGCTGCGGATGGTCTGAGCCAGACAGCCCAAGAGCGATGGAGAATGCTTAGGTTAATAAATAACAAGCTCAAGTGTTTTTGCTTTCAGCGTGGCTGTGATTATTAGCGTCTGGCAGAGCGGCCGTTTGTACTGGATCATGCCGTGTGATGATACGGTGTCATATTGAATAACAGCAGGGATCAGACAGGCAAGAAACAGCCAGACTAACAAATGATGGGAGGCCACAGAGGCTGAGAGCACAGGGGAGCACCTTTGGCCCCCGTGGAGGAACACACATTCCCTCCATCACTCTGAGAGTGTGTGAAGAGCGCTTGCGTCGGGAGGTGTTCGGTAGGGAAACTTGGCTCATGGTGAACATCTTGAAAAATGGCAGCTCTGGTGAAGGTGTAAGAAATGAATGACTCGGCGTGTGAAAGATGAACCAGCTTGTACACACCTGTGTGTTTGTCTACAAAAGACACACCGCTAAGATCTATAGATAAGACCTTGTGCCTTCCGTATGTAAACTCTTTATATTCACAGTACTTCATATTGATTCAGATGCAAATCACATGCCTAATGTCGTTATTCATTAGATAAAAAACATTTTAGTTTTAGATAAAATAGCTGAAATAATGACAAACTGACATTTAAAAAAAAAAAAGCTAAATAGAAAAAAACAAGTAAACTTTCAATATTAATATATACAATAATAATATACAGAAATAATACTAAATTGCACTGCACAAGTCATTCTTGTTTACATGCTTTGAGATTTTTTTTTATTGATGAACGCAAGCAATAATTATATAAAAAGGAAACAAAACATATTTAAAAGTAATTACATAACTTATTATAATTATTCATAGTTCATATTTTAGTTTAAATTGTGTCACAATTCTGCCAGCTGTGTTTCAGCCAGTCACAGGGAGCAGTATGACATCACAGGCAACAGGTTTTAAAATGACACACAGACACATTACAATTTCATAAACTGATCACATATATTCTCTGACCACATATATTCTGCCTTTTTGTCTGTTTGTTTTTTTTACAATAAGAATATTTACAAAAAAACAAAGGTTTACATTAAATAAATAATTTTAAAAATCTGCTATAAATGAAAGTGCCTTCATCCCTTTTCCACTGAATAGATAAAGTACATTCTACATAGTTGTCTCTCTTTTTATATATATAAATATATATATTTATATATATATATATATATATAACAATTTCCTCTTTGGTTTGCTTGCAAACATAGCATGTGCACCTTTACCAAACAAAAAACTTTTGGGATGCAAAAACCATTCACAATAAACCCACTGAACAACTTAAATCAACACATACAGTACATAGAAACACATTCAGGCTTAAAAAAACTATCCTTTCTGCTGTTCAAATCATCTCTGTGTTGGTTTTTTTAATAACGCAAGTCACTGAGTACCGTCCGTGTCCTACTCAGTGGGGATTGTGTTGTCTTTGTAATGGAATTCCCTCAGACAAATCAACGGTCTTTTCATATGATAGATGCGATATGGCAAATGAGAAGTCAGGAGGCAGGCAGAGGGACAGGGCTAGCGTCCTTTCTGATGTAGCCTGCGCTGTGATCTTTCATCGCTCGCTACGCCGAGGTCCCTCAAGAGCACCCCGCAGACCCATCCGTGACCTCCCTCGCAAGCGAATGGATGAAGGAGAGGAAATGACAGAGGGAGAGAAAGCAGAATTACAGGAGGAGCGCTGGAAAAGCAGCCCGCGTCCTCCTTTTTCTCCACGGCGCCGTCAGTAAACCTCTGCCCTCCAGTACCCCACGAGGCCCTAAAGCAGCCTGTCACACGCTATCGACTTCTTGTCAAGCAGCCAATCCACAGCAATGAAAACACACAGACATTCGCCCTTCAAGTTTGGGATTTTTGGAAAGATTTCGGCCGTTTTTTTTCCTGTGTAAATCAGCGCTTGGCCTTTAGAGATCAAAGTTTGAGCTGGCGCCCAACGTAGGGCAGACGGTGCGGCTGATGACCGCATATGCGGTGGCAGAGTTGCAGCACATGGGAACATGACAGAGGAAGTTGCTTTCAAATGAGATGTGCCTCTCTCACCACACGATCAAAACTTAGGTCTTTATTAGTGGAGTGGCACTGTGTGGTGCTTTGGGAGCAAAGGATGAAGAGGGAATGATGCAAGGGTACGTAAACACTCTAATCCCCACTATGAGGACAATGCTGACGCTGCCATGGCTACTAGTGGTTGAAGAATGTTTACAATAAACAATCCCAGCATGCATCATTCATACCGTTAAAAGAACATCAAAATGACGTTAAGATATCGCAAACCTCACTGGCACTGGGTGTTTTTGAGTCATTTCCACAAGCACTTTAGTTACAGCCATAAATCGGACCGTAACGGGCTCAGCTGTCGACTCCGATAACTGCTGCTCGACAGCTGCGGATAGCTTTAGATATGGCAGTTACTGTGCCGCGCAAATTATAGGGTGAAACTGCAACTTAACCACCATCGTTTTCCCTTCTGTAGAGGCGAGGTGTGTCGGCACAGGTGGGCGTATTATCAGCTGATCCTGCTATTTGTGGTTAGTGCGGCTCCCTTTGCTGCCGTGGAAGGACACCTTGGCTTTTAGAGCTGTCTGGCTAGTGGCAAGCGCTGACAAATAACCCAGACGGTTTGACTCTAAAAGGGGTCAAGAGCTTTTGGCGCTCTCCCCGCCACAAAAATAAACCCAAAAAAGGACGGATGGTAATTAACAATGGTCCCGTTTTCACTCTAACCGCGCTCTTTAACTCTCCACGCCGCAGCTAAAGCAGAGAGAAAAAGAGTGAAGAAGATAGACAGAAAGAGGCTGGTTGCCGGTCAGTCCTCTCCTTCTCCTTGGCGTTGGGAGAGCATCCGTGCGAGAAGAGGAGCTATCCTGGGTTGTTTTTCTTTCTTTTGTTTGGGCTGTGAGTGGGCTCCACTTTCAGCTCTCGGTACTGCACCTGTTAAAACACACACAAGCACACACATGGTCAGGTGGGCGGCTTGATAGCAGGGGATGGTCGTGAGGATGAGAAGCTTCTGAGATGGGCTCGGTCAAACACAACAGAGGTTGCAATGATGGAGAGCAGAGCTGTGCTGTCACACTAAAGGCTCAAGTTAACTATTTACTGGAATCCTACATACTCACAGCCACATATGACTTAAAGGCATATTACATTTGCCATAATTTAGACCGATCACATGTTGGTGATGCTCCCAGAATTGACCGAGCTCAGAATAGCCCAAGCAATAATATATGTTGATTTTACACAACAGTTACTATTTATGGATTGAATGATTGATTGATGCATATCATTGCTCTTTTGTTGATTTTGATTGCTTCCATTGTCCTCATTTGTAAGTCGCTTTGGATAAAAGCGTCTGCTAAATATCTAAATGTAAATGCATTAAATTGATCAAAAGTGACAGTAAAGACATTAATAATGTTACAAAAAAATCTGCTTCAAATAAATGCTGCTCTGAAAATGTATTAAAATAAGAAACACCTATTTTAGATTGTAATAATATTTTACAATATTTGATTAAATAAACTCACTTTAAAAAAAAAAAAATTTTTTTAATCCACCAACCACAATTTTTGAATAGTCAAACGTATAAAAAGCAGTTTATTAAACACCTTGATTTATAATTATAATGTACTATTTAACCCAAAATGTGAGTGCTATGTGTATGCATATTACACTATCCAGTTGTTGATCTCACATTGCTTGTATTAAATCAACTGAGAATAAAGTGCACTATGTGTACAACACAGAGAGTTGCAATCTATATAGTGTGTTCCAAATAACTCTTATGGTTCCATTCCAGTTAGGATGATGTCTTAAAAAGCAGCTTACTAGGTTTTGGAACAGAGCAGGAAGGGGAAGCATATCGGCTCAAAATTCACAGGGTTGTCACCATACTAGTATTCACTTCCAGACAAATAAGACAGCAACAGTCAAGCGCCTCGGAGTGAAACAGACAGATCACTTGGTTTTCCCTCAGATCTGGCCCTCAAACTGACTGACGTCATGTTTAGACTCCCTAAGAAATGTGGTCCATGTACTGCCAACTCGACAGAAACATCAGTCACCACCTACACTGAGAAGTGTGTCCATCTCACAGCCATCCATCTTGTAGGTGTGAGACTGGGTTTGTCTGTGCCACATTCAAACACTGCAGCAGTAGCTGAGCTCACATCAGATGTGATCCACAAAGGATGTTAGTGATGTAGTTTTGAAGTAACGAGGATGAAAAATCCTTTTTTACAAACTGAGTTGGTCTGCTTTGTAGTTTGCATGCATCTTTTCATCAAAACACAGGTTTAAATGTAAGCATGAAAAACTGATAGAAAACTGACCAAATTAATTAATAATAAATTACAGTTAGAAGCACACTATCATTCATGTTTTCCTTTATTTTCTTTTTTTGCAGATTTTTTTGTTTTTGAAAGAAGTCAAGGCTGCATTTATTTGATCAAACACAGTAAAACAGTAATATTGTGAAATATTATTACAATTTCAATGAACTGTTTTCTATTTTAATATATTTTAAAATGTAATTTATTCCTGTGAAGGCAAAGCTGAATTTTCAGCATCATTACCCCAGTCTTCAGTGTCACATGATCCTTCAGAAATCATTCTAATATACTGATTTGCTGCTCAAGAAACATTTCTTATTACTATCAATGTTGAAAACATATTTTTGTGAACCATAATTTTCAAGGTTTTGATTATTACAGTTTAAAAGAACAGCATTTTGTAACATTATAAAAGTTGTTACTGTCACTTTTAATTAATTTAATGCATCTTTGCTGAATACAGGTATTAATTTCCTTCAAAAAATAGTGAAAGGTAGCATACATATTAATTTAGTATTAAATAAAAAAAGAATTATTTAAAGGTACACTAAAGAATTCTAGGCTCTCTATTGACATCTGTGCTTGAAACAAAACATTGTTAGTTATTTGCAGAGGAACATCTTTCTACAGTTGTTAATGTACTCGGTCAATAAAAAATTTAAATTGTCTGCAGTGTATAAAAAATAACGCAATAAAAAATAATACAATTAGCCATGCTCCCTAACGAGAATGTAATACATTTGCAATATCCAAAAACATCTGATATATATGCGATTAATCTGATTAATTAAATTAATCCGCACTTAATTTAATGCATTCAATTATAAAAAAGCAATAAGAGTAAATTAAATTTTAGTCCATTTAAAACTGGCAGCCCTAATAAATACTAATTCAATGTTGACAATAGGGGCCATAGCTGCAGCTAGATGATTTCTGGAGGATTTCAGAGCGGTCTGGCATTCGTCGTCTTCAAAGCACGCTTTAAACTGCAGCCTAACAGGGTAATTATTTTCATATTCACTTTAAACACATCAGGGTCGCATCTGACTTCAGAAGCCTTCCTTGAACTGCATGTAAACAAAAGTTTACGTGTCAAGGTGAGGCAATGAAGATCGACATTAGTGAATCTAATGGAAGAAAAGAAATGAAGGCAAACAACAATAAAGGCTCAATCAAAAGTAGCGCTATAAAGAGCATGTGGCACGTCAGAGGCTCTATTACCCTTAACTGCTGACAGTTATGCCACCCTGTATGGTGCAACAAGCACTGCAGCTTTAATGACGGAGAGCTGTCCCACCCAAGATAACACAGCGCACTAGTTACAGTCAAAGCAGCATGCGGAAAAAGTAAAAAAAGGGAACAATACAAAGAAAAAAACTTTAGTAGCTGGAATAAGGGGGGTTAAAAGTGACTACGGTGAGATAGCAATTTGGAGCAAGTGTCAAGCACAAAGAGAACATGCGTGGAGATGATGGGTAAAGACCTTCCGCTGCTCAAAGGCTGCTCCACCCTCGCTCCGCTCCTCCATGTTGACAGTTGCACTACAAAACACACTTTGAAGTGTGCTCTCGCGGAGGGGGCGCCAAGCGCACCAGCGCCTCGTTTAGCGGTGTCAGACGCCGTCCCGGGACCTGCCGCAGCCGAGTACGCCATGTCGTCCCGCTGCTAAGCGTGGATCGGGGTTTGAAGCCACATGGGTGGCAGGCAAATACAAATAAGTAAATGAAAGCTGAACATTTTTAATGAAACTATGCTATGCTGTTTATAGAGGAGCAGAGAAATCTCGCCTACTTCATCTCCAGTGACACCTAACCTTGCATTAGGGGCATTAAATGCTCCTGTAGAAGAAAAAATGGGCTCACAGACGCCCACAGACAAGCTCACATCCATTGTTGAGAAAAAAATAAAAGTGTTTCGAGGTGAATAGAGAGGGAAAAGGCACTAAGGAAAGTTTCTCCTAACTTTTTTTTTTCCTGAGGTAAGGTGCTCACTAATTGCTTGTTTAAACTCTGAATAGAAACCCCTGGTGCAGCAAAGACAGGCCTTCGATATGCACGACTGAGAAAAGATTCAGCACCTGGGCCGACAGGACATGCTCTCTCCTCAGACACAAAAAAAGTGATTGGGACAGCTGTGGGAGGGATCACAAATTTGCCAAATAATTAAACATGTTATTTGACTGTTTTGATAAATAAACAATGTATGGCTCTGATATCTGAACTGTGGTACTAGCAAGTCATGATTTTTAAATAATTTTAATGAAGTCTCTTATGCTCACCTAGGCTGCATTTATTTGATCAAAAATACACTAAAAACATATTATATATTTATATAATATATAATATTATTAGGATTTAAAATAACTATATATATATATATATATATACACTGCACAAATTTATAAACGACAAGATGCTGATTAGACAGCATGATTATTGCACAGGTGTGCCTTAGGCTGGCCACAATAAAAGGCCACTCTAAAATGTGCAGTTTTATCACACAGCACAATGCCACAGGTGTCGCAAGTTTTGAGGGAACGTGCAATTGGCATGCTGACTGCAGGAATGTCCACCAGAGCTGTTGCCCGTGAATTGAATGTTCATTTCTCTACCATAAGTCATCTCCAAAGGCGTTTGCCCTCTTTTCTTCTCTCCTCAATGTGATGAACTGGCTAAGAGCTGAATCGTTTGTACGCTGCGACTGCATTTTAATCTCTGCATTTGCATAGGTCATAATGGAGCCCTTGGCGTGCTAATTGCTAGCGTCCCAGTTACGCACGTAGTTCCTCCATTGGCTAATGGTACCATAAAGCATGCGATAGGACACGTCTTAGACACCTGGTAGAGAATGTTAAGTTGGTAATGCCGGTTGGCCTCATTTAAGAGATAAAGTATTGCATTATATCAGAATGTGCTTTATTCAAAGCAGCGAGGCAGGCACACAGCAGGTAAAGATATTCTCGGAGGAATCTATAGGCAGATACATGAAAAGAACATAGAGTGGGTAAACTGGGAGAGTAAATCAAAGTGAATATGCACCTCGCAGCAGGTTTGATACATCACGGTTCTCCTGCAGTGCACTTAAAAGGCCATAGGCTCTCTCCACAGAGGTGGTACTGTATGTATTAAATTCTACAACCACACCTCAGAATAACCACAGTACTTGTGTATAGTGTACACTTAACCTGCATACCCTTCACCACACCGTCAACCTGGGCAATTAATAAAGTCATTTAATGAATGTATCCATTTTAAGGGCATTTTGCAAGAGGAGAAAAGGACAGCAGTGCCTTCCCCAAAAATCTGGAGGAGAAAGTAATCATCAGTCCAAAAATAAAACAAACCACTAATGTAAATGTAAACCACTAATTTTATAAAGTGTCCAACAGCGACACCAGCGGATACAGTTTCATAAGAAGGCCTTGAGCTCACCGTGTTTTAAAGAATGGTGTGGATGTGAGTGTGAATAGTGAAACAGAGGTGCAAAATAACTAATTAAATTAAATTAAATTATCAAAAATTAGCCTGAATTGATAAAACTAAAAATCTTTTAAATGACTTGTAACATCAAATAATCTAAAGGTTCTGGTGACAATTCAGCTTGTTTATCTTAAAGCATTTTTGGTATGGCGAGAATTTGTTGACTGGTCAGACAAACAGGATGACTATAAAAAAAACTAATATAATAAAAATAATAACAGACAAAGAGGGGGGGGGGGTGATGCTGGTGCCTTTTGTAGTATTAGTTGGTTATTGATAAAAGTTTGGTAAATGGTGTTCCATTAACCCAGTAATTGTGTAAACATCATATGGACCTGGAACATTAATTTACATTGGAACCCCCCACCCCCACAAAAACAAGAGAGGGAATTTGCTTCCTAATTTCGGTCCACAACACTCCACTGATCTGTATCCACCGAAATGCATATGCATATGCAAGCAGTGCACTCAAAATAACACAAACGAGGTTAGTAAATACATACACCCACAGAGCTGTGGGAGTTGTAAGTTCCCACTCTCAAAGACACGCTGTACTCACAGACTGCAGCATAGATGCCCTTTATATAAAAAAGTCATTAGAAGCTCATCAGTTCATGTTGTTCTGAGGCTCCTCCAAATGATCTGTAAAAGAGGCAATGCTGGCCTCTCTCGGCCTTGCAGGGCTTTTATCACGGGACAATGCGGGAGGTGTGGGTCACGTCAGAACCTCAAAAATAGCCCTCCATTTGTCATTTGTGCGGAACGTTCGGGCCCTTGGGCATATGCAGATCACACCCCGATGCTTTGTTTGAGTCTCCGAGGCCCCACAGAGACGCTGCCTCCACCCCACCCATTGTCTCTAACCCAGAAAACAGAGGTGAATGGACCTCCACGGGCAGTTGTGCGATGCAGAGCGGAACGTTCTGCGCATGACGCTGATGTTCAAGTACTTTTCTGGACTGTCCTAAATCAAAAGCTGTAACAGGGCACCAAAAGCCCGTGGCGGCCTGCTCTTCTGAGCGTGAACCTAACCGTACATCATTAGCCAGGACTCCTCCGGTCCTCCTATCTGCAGGGACCTTCTGGGCTCCAGGTGTTTGGGGTAAATGCACCTTAGCTACCTAGCCACATTGGGCTAATTTAGAGCAGGCTACCTGCAGCTGCAGGGCCGATGTAAAGTCACGCAGGGGCTTGGGATTACGACTCTGTAGACATCAAAGCCTGCCCACCGCCCCGGGCTCATCAAAGGCGAGCGTGTCTGTGCTGATGTGGCAAGTGATTGGTCCTGAATCAGAGACCCATGTCACCCCCGCCGTCACCACTGCAGGGTTTATCCCAACACAGAGGAAGCACGATAACAGGCCGGGCTTGTGTTTACGAGCTCAGGTTTTAATTGCAGTGAAACGGCAGCACCTCACTGCTCAAACAGAACGCTGCTGATTACAAACGGGACAGGGGGGCAGGCCGCATAACTTAGATCTCACGGTTAATGCAGAAACAGACTGGGAGAGGATTACTTTACACTCATTACACTCAATAACAAAGCATGACTCTACAGTACAACACAGCAAGAAGTCCATAAATCTACCGAGAGACACGTGCAGATTAAAAACATCACAAGCCATTTACATTCAACTTAACTAACCAAAATGTATTAAAAACACTCTTCATGAAGACTATATATATATTCAGCTTCATTTTTACCACATGATCCTATGGTGGAAATGAAATTTTAAAGAGATCTGGAAGAAACTTATTATTATTATTATTATTAAGGCTAATTTTATAGCTAGCACTAATTAAATTATATTTTAACATCTTTTCAAACAACTTTTTAGAATTTTACAAGTTTATAGATTGACTGGAAATGATGCACAATAAAAATATTCTGTACATATTATTGATCACAAGTACACTAACTTGAAATGATAGGGCAAAATTTTTGTTCATGATAAAAATGATGCAGTAACTAATGGACAGATGATAACTGTGAAAGTAAATTTATTATTGTTTAATTCATTCCTTTAGATGATCATTTTGAAGTGTAATAATATTAAATGATGGATTTTCACATTTAGATTGAAAACAAAAATCTTTACAATATCTATATACACAATAGCATAATTTTTAATCTTTCATAATTTTAAATTTTTAATCTTTTAAAAAAAAAGTGACATGACATGTGGCCAAGTATGGTGACCCTACAATTCCTGCCGGTACCGAGACGCAAACACACAACATTTGGGTTACCAGTCTGACTCTCTAACTATTAGGCCACAACTGCCCCTTAAATTTGAGCAAGAATGGAAAGTCATTTTCAAAGTTTTAGCATGACTTAAAAAAAAAAAACTGTAGCACAACACCTGGTACATTAAGATACTCGTAGTTAAAGAAACACACAATTGCAAGGAGCAAAATCAATAAAATATTAATTAGCATTATATATTTCCACAGAAGAAATTGCCATCATAGGTATAAAAGTTTAGGTGAAGTTTGTAAGTTTAAAAAGTCAACATCTTGCGCTCTTTCCATGGTAATGAGTCACAAGGCTGTCTGTGATGACAAGAATAGAATTCCCTGATTCTGCATTTATGCATATTACCATGAGCGGAAAGCATAAATTAAAGCATAGAAAATGGAACAGGGAGAGAGAAAACTCTCCACAAATACATTCTCACACAGCAGAGTTCATTGTTATTATTTTATTATGTTTGCTCGGCCTAGCATCACTATCCCTGTTGCTCATACTTAGGGTTGGGGATTAAAACAAACCAATAGAAACTAAGTTATAATCTTAAGTATATAACTCCTCCCACTCAGTTTGTACTACAGGCATAAATGACACCTCAAATTGCATAAAATTTTGATACATCGTGTGACATCAGAAATGACATCATTTTGGAATTTGGCAAAATCCAAATACATGCAGGTGTCAAGAGTTGCAATCCTGGGGTAACCAACAGTAGGGGTGAATGTTATAAGGAATACATACCACTTGAACGTCTGAGGGCACTCGGGACAGGAAGTCCAACAGCTCATTGTTGTCAATGCTGTACGGGTCTCGCAGTTTTTTGGTGAACTTGTTCACCCCTGAAAGTTGAAACAACGGTGGCGCATTAGACCTCACTCACAGAGTGCATTTCGGGAGGACCTTATAAGATCCTGTACGGATTCTGAACCCTCATCTTTGTACTTTAAAGGATCAGCTGACAGGAGCTGTGCTCTCTGACCTTGCAGAGCTTCAGATCTGAACACTGTATGAAAGAGCACACGGGGCATTAGCTACGAGTGAGTTTGCCCTGAGCTCAGCAGTTTACTGTCTTCTCTGCTGTGCTGGTGGCGAATCCCTGGAGCATGCAAACCTAAACTGCCACTAAATTCTGTGATCTCCGGCAATAGTCTATTTGAAATCCTAAAATACACATTATGTAACATGCTAATGTTATTTCATCATTCATGACACATTATGAGCGTAATGACAGCTTACCCCAGGCCAGTACAATGTATCTGAGAGGAATGAAGTACACCACAAGAGTGGCCGCGCACAGGGCCACTATGGCCAGCCAGCTGAGGAAAGGCACAGTCCAGTTCAAAGTACTGAGAACAGAGAAAAGGGTGAGAAAAGGATGTTATTTCCTTCTACACAGTTCTATGTCATGCCTGCACCGAACATGAGAGACAAGCTGCAACAAAATCCAAGAGAAGCTATTATAATCAGTGATAATGTCTACACTGAATGCCGTAAACTGATGCCACATTCTGTTTCTAACATATTCCACACACTTGCGCTACTTCCGACAACAGGACAAATGGATTTAGAGCTTTTATTTTGATGCATCCAGTTCATACAGCCTAAAGTTATTGCGGCAAGTGGTCATACCCAGTGTAGACAGTTTCATGTTAGTGGGGCCATATTTTATTTAATTTTTTACTATAGTTACAGTTTCTATTAAAACACCATAGTTACAACAACACCTGTAAAACGATGCTGTCATGGTATATATCAAGATGCAAGTACAGTATTAATATTTCATACCGATGAATATCATTTCACACAAAAACATCTTAATTTGTTTAAAATTTATTAATTTAAAATAAGATATGTAAGATAATACTAATATGGTATTCATTGAGGTTTATGCTTAAAACAAGAAAAAAAAATTACTAATGGGGTAAAACAAACTTTTTTTTTTTTTTTTATGTTTCTGAAAATAGTCTCATGCTCATCAAGGCTGCATTTATTTGATCAAAGTACAGTAACAGGTAACAGTAATACTGTGAAATATTATTACAATTTTAAATAATTGTTTTCTTTATTAATATGAAAACAGTGGAAACAGTCTATATATTGAAAACAGTTGTGCTGCTTAATTTTTTTGTGGATAATATTTTTTGTGATACTTTTTTCAAGATTATTTGATGATTCAAATTTTTTGAAACACACCATTTATTTGAGATAGATTCTTGTTTTTAACATTTTAAATGGTACACTCTCATTCTCTAAGGCAAGTTTTGCTTTTTAGGTAAATTTGGTTAAGGATGTTTAGCCATTCCACTGGAAAACAAGACAAAAACACTGATTAGGAAAATGATTTTTTTTGCAGTGTAAGCATGTGTGTTTGTGTTTGTTTATCAGGCTGAGTAAGATGTGACAGAGGTTGGCACAGTGGTGCCCGCGTGTCTGCTCAGGCACAAGCAGCAAGAGCTGAGACTTACTTCTTTATCCTCTCACCATAGGAGGCCACTTCATCCAGAGCATTCTGCACACTGATACACACATCCTGAATGGCATACAGCTTATTCATGAAACCCTTTCTCTCGGAGTCCTGAAAGAAAGAGAGGGAGAGAGAGACAGGCTGGGCAAATGCATTTCCACACAGCTGAAAGAGCATGAGGTGCATCAAAGGCTTGGTGAGCTCTCTCTCTCTTTCCAAGTTCTCCATGCTGCAATAAACATGTTTGAAATTAATCACACTTTGTGTATCAATAAAGAGAAGAATATTTATTCTAATACTTTCTTCAGAGAGAACTAGCTATGTTGGATAACCAGGTTTTACAATGGTGACATCATTGTGGCCATCACCACCATCATTACTATGTGCACCAAAAACTTGTGATGGCCTTCAGCTTAAAAAAAACAAAAAACACTGGCCACAAGAACCTCAAAAGTAGGCGTCAGTTAAATGTTTCCAGTCAAAAAGCTCAGATTTTATTCTAACAATAAGAGCAGTCATGCAACAGTTGGGCTGACACAGAATGTAGTGACTGAGTGTGGACACACAGACAGAGACTATTGTAGTGCATTGATGTGCTGAGACACACACAAATGTACACTTCCAAACTCAATTTAACCCTTAAGGGACTGTTCACACAAAAATACAAATCCTGTCATTATTTGCTCATCCTCATGCCATTCCAACCCTGTTTTTATTGACAAAGCAGCCTGAACAACCTGAAAAACATCTTCTTCTGTATTTTTTGCTGAAGAAAGTAAGTCATAGATGTTTGAAATGAAGCAAATGATGACAGAATTGCCATTTTAGGTGAACTATTCCAAAAAAGTACAAGATCAAAACTCAAAACTCATCCATTTAACTTACAAAACACTCAGGCAAAATCTACATTTGCACTATTCTGTCTGTTTGAAGAGAAAAACCGAAATCCTGGCCTATTAGCAATGTGAAAAATAAGCTACGTCCAGATTTCCAAACCCAGACACAGGCTGTGCCCCTCCGGTGGGCCTACACAAATGGACTGGTAGCACTTGAGAAGAACGAAATGTCCTGGCAAAATGATCCCAGCGAGAGGGCACTGCCATGCAGCAGCGAGCATCACTATGCCTTTGCCCCGGGTCTGCTTTACAAGAGCTCCAGGCCTCTGCTCAACCCTGCCCAGGTTTATCTGGAAGCACTTCAGTCGCCATCCTCAGGCCTTTCATGGAGATCAATTGAAATGTCACTGCAGTGGATCATGTCCACTATGAGCCGACCAGCTACTGAACCTCTGGATCAAAACCCACTGTGCAAATCAAAGCAGGAAAAGAGGGATGGTGTCAATGCATAGAGATGCTAACATAAAACACATCTATCTTTTTTTAGATTTATAAAGGAATGCAAGTGCATGGTTACTGTACATTATTTGAATTGAAAGAGATTTTACGCACAAATTTTAAATACACATCATGTATTGGCTCTGAAAGACAGAGGTATCACAAGCACATAACACTGAGGTCTATTGTAGTCTGATGAACGTGTTTACATGCTGGGTGAAGCTGAGCTTTAATTATATTATCAAGGTCTGTTACTCTGATTTGGGGTTTTATCAGTAACTAAAACTTAAACCATTAAAAAAACTTTCATTACTTGAAATAAAATTAAATAAAATGAATTAAAACTATTTTAATTGCCATTCCTTTTTTTTTAAATAACTAGAAATAAATAATCCAAAATATAAAAACTAAAACTTAAAACAACCTTTTACAACATTTAGGGAAAAAACTAATAAAAAATAAAAATAAAACTGTACATTTAAATTGCACTGAAAAAAATGTTTCATTCATCCAATTAAAAAAATTTAGGGTAATGATTCACATCTATATTTTTTAACTTGAGCCAATGAAAAATAGGGCAAGTTATTTATTTTTCATTGGCTCAAGTTAAAAAATATAGATGTGAATCATTACCCTAAATGTTTTTAATTAAATGAATGAAAAAAAATTTCAGTGTGTATTTAAATAAGCAGTTCTCTAAATTTTTGACTTCAAGGCCCCTCTTTGTCAATATTCAAAGGCCCTCTTATTTGAGCTGAATAAACAAAAAAATATATTATGTTTGATGTTGTACATCTTTAATATTTTAAATAATATTAATGTTAATATAATTAAATTTACATAATTCTAAGACGTATTAGGGTCACATAATGGGCCCTAACACCCTGGCTGAGAACTTATTTCTACATGCAGAACAAATGTTTCCAGAACAGGTATGTATAAGGGTCCATACAACTCAAGCCACAGATGAAGCAATGAACGAGACTGGTACTGGAATATCATCCTCAAAATGAAAAAAATATGCTTACAATACTAAGATGGGTCTCGGAAAAAAAACAGATCAAACTGTTTGTACTCCCTCAACACACACACACACACACACACGCACACAGAGTATCCCATCCATCTCCCAAACTTTGTACTGGATCCCACATTTGAAAAATGAAGCCCAATATGGCCTGCATAACCACATCGCCTTCCCAAAAAGCCACACAAGACAAATAGTTATAATTAGACCGCGTCCCAGGGTTATTTTTCTTAGCAAATATTTAGCAAGACTCCCCTGTCCTGACTCCCATCTGGTTTGCGTTATCAACCGTAACAAAAGTCCAACATGCTCTCCACTGTATCGGGCACTATATGAGAAAAGAAGACTTTGAGGGACAAGGTATCTGTGTGTGCGTGTACGGGCGAGCGAGCGAGGGTGGAGGTGCAGGTCATGGGTCTCTACAGTCTAAACCATTACCACATGGCCCTCAAACCATGAGCTAACTCTGATTTCCTGCCAACAAAGGTGGATTGAGGAAGGCAGGAGGTTGGAATAACACTAGCCTGGGGAGAGGCATGTTTTCACTGCTCCTCTGCACTTCTCTCACACACACATAAACACGCTCACACCGCTGCACACTTGATGTCAGCGGGCAAGGGAAATTGATATTTAGTCAAAAATCAGTTCTGTTTAAAGTGTCTTCCAACAGTGCAGCCTAATCTGAACTCTTCTAAATGCACAATGTCAACATATATAGAGTTTGAATAATGCGATATCACACGAGCAAGAGTGTCCTGCTCTACTGAATATCAGCACTGCTGCAGGCCACTGTGCATTACAATTTCAGTACAACCACACGATTACACGTGCATTGATTTTAAACTGCAGTTCTATAAACAACATTTTTAAGGCTCAATGAGTTACAGGGGTGTCCATGATAAAGAAAGAGTGCACTTATATTCACAATTATTTCAAAACATTTTCAAATATATTTTTAAAACTACATTTTTATTTCAAATATCATGCATTATCAGCTCCTGAATATCTTTACTAATAAAAGTAATGTAATTAAAAAATAAAACAGTATCAAAATGAAAATACTACTGAAACATCAGAATGACATGAAATATTTAAAAATAGTAACAATATAATCAATATAATAAATATTATAATTTGTGATATGAATATTTCAATATCAATATTCTATTTCAATCATAGTAGATATTTAAACTACTGCATGTACTGTATGTATACTGTATATGTACCGTATGTATATATATACATAGTAAAGACAGTAATTTAGTATCTTAATCATATCTTCAACGATTTGTATATGAAATAACGATTTTGGGTAAGAAATAAGTGAAGAGAAGTGCTTTAATAAAAAGAGCTTCTCATTCAGCTTTTAACCCTCTGGAATTCCTTGCTCCCATATGCATTACTGTAGACCTGATTTTGTTTGATTGTCCAAACTGATGGCTTTTAATCTTTAAAGCAATCAGAGATTAAATCTACACCTTAAATGCCACAGATGCTGTTGACAGCCTCTAAACAATCCTTTAATAACCACAAGGCCATGTCTCCAAGATCTTTAAAGCATTGTTCTCAATTTTAAAGTGCCATTCTTAATGTGAAAACTGATTACCTGAATAATCAAATAACACCTTAATTACACTAAAAGTTAAATAAGCTTTGTGACATCAATGGCTGGCAAGTAAATGAACAGACTCTCCCATCTTGAACAGTGTTATCATTAAACAGTGTGTAGGACTGAGTGCAGCTGTCCGGGACCCCCTAGCGCATCCCCATTACCAAACTCCTTAGGGCTGCTAGTGCTACAGGCAAGCAGAGGCAAGTCCATTCTAGCCAGTTCCCAACATCAGGCTATTCACACCTTACCGTCCCATCAGGAGGCTCTCACTACCTTGCAATGGGCACCCAGCATAGCAGGAGACTGATGAGGTTGGCACAGAACAGGACAGACACTTCGTAGAGGGCATATCTTGTTTGTTAACGACAGCAGGAAGGGGAACGATGTCCCAGGGGCGCCAAACTTCATTTACACCAAAGCCAGAGCCCCAATGCAAGAGGACGGACCCCCAGCTGGGCCTAATCCACACCCACGCCCTTCTCTCGGCATGTTCAGAGGGAGAGAAAACAAGATTCTTTGATCTACGCAGCACTAAAGGTGAGGGGAACAAAGGAGGCAGATAAGATAGAGATCAAGATGAAAATGAAATAATTTCACCCGGGCCAGGCCTCTACCTGGATACATTATTTGTTTGTCTTCTCTCATTTCGAGCCAAAGGCGCACTGACCCAGACGGGCAGAAGTAGGGAGCGATATCACCAAGGAAAAGAGTTCCACACCTCTTACGGCAAATAAAGCCAAGACAAGTCCCCTCAGACAGACGTGAGCCCACCTCTTATCAGTGAAACATGAAACGAAAAACAACTTCTTTAAATAGACGTGTGCATTAATTTTCCAAAAGTAGTTCATTAGCACTTTATTTATAATGAATGGGACGGGGGAAGAGACGTACAGGGAAAGGCTTGTCAATTAAACTGTTCCTCGTCTTCGTGTCTGAGCACTTTGGGAGGTTAATTAAAATTGCAGTTTAATTAGATTTGAGGTGTGTGTCAGACTAAATGGAAACTCCCCTGACTGCCTGCTTGATCCCAATAACTGCTATTCCAAATACTGGAAGCCAAAAAGTATTTCACATCAAAAGGAAAACCATTCGCATTACCGTTTTTAAGGAGTAAATATAAACAAAAAAAAAATCTTTTGACACAACCTCAAATACAACATCAAGAAAATTTGTAATTTACTGTTTAAGGAGTATTCTGAGAGCTGTTTGGGACCTTTCTCTTTGATTTTCCTATAAAATAATCTAGTTTAATTCAACACTTGCAGGATTTTATTTTTTATTTATATATACTGTATGTATATATATATATATATATATATATATATATATATATATTTTAG
>NW_015642610.1:1006493-1045635 GCF_001515625.1 Sinocyclocheilus rhinocerous
TATATATATATATATATATTTTAGGGAAATGGTGCAGACCAGATTAGAACCAGTGTTCTTATCAGAGACTCGACATGTCACAGGTATGTGTTTTTAGCACAGCATTACGGCCCAGACAATTTGCGGGATAATTTAACAAAACAACTGTAATATAACATCACAACAAAACAAGAATTTTACACACACACACATACACATAAAATATGTGAAAACATCTGGGAGTGTGACAGAAGTTCAGAGGCACTATCCTCACCTCCCAAATCCCTAGGTTCTACCTTCCCTCAAACCTCTAGTGACGCTCCAAAAATAGGTGTGATGCTGAATGCCACGCAACAGTATGTGACCACAGAGGCAGCAAAAAAGCTATTGAGCTATTCTCAGGAGATCCATACGCCCTCACTATGGTATTCCCTCTGGAGACAGAATTCTGGGCCAAGGTCTAACAACAGTCATTGTGACTCTTCAGCAGGTACTAAACATCATTCTGTTCAGAATGGTGCATTTTGAGTGTTTGGGTGCTAATAAGGCAGGTTTCAAGCATTTTATAAATCAAATTAAAAAGAAATTCTTACTGTTTATGGCAGGGGCATCCAATCTTGCTCCTGGAGGGCCATCTTTCTGCAAGGTTCAGGTCCAACCCAAATGAACACACCTGAATCAGCTAATCAAGGTCTTCAGGATTTCTAGAACCTTCCAAGCAGGTGTGTTGCCAGTGGGGCAGGTTGGAGCTGAACTCTGCAGGATGTTGGACCTCCAGGAACAGGACTGGACGATTCAAATCAACTCAATCAAATCAAACAAGAGTCCACACCTTCTGAAAATGGTCTGTCCAGGCTTCTTGGCTAAACTAGCAAGACTTGATCAACCAGCTTCTGGAAATTCATGCAATCAAAGCTGTTTTTGTCATGAGGGACTACACAAGATAAAGGTGCTAGTTTACTGTAGCTAATCAATCCATGTGGAGATTATGCAAAACATTACATATGCAGCACTCTTCATTCAAGTTAAAGATATATAGCAAACCTCTATTTCGACCTTTCCAATGATAGCTCTCTCTGTCTCTCAGACACAAAAGAAAGGTTTTAGTTATGGTGAGCGCCCTCAGTTTTAAGGAGCCCCAAAAAAACCACTGTACTGTAACTGCTTACACACCAGCACCCCATTGTCCTGCGCTCCTGGTACGTCCCTGTGCCATGACGTGCAGATGAATAACACCATAAACAGGGAGAATACGCTTTATTTTATGTCCGACCTCTGCTTCCCACTGCTCCCTGCTAAAAACAACAGCATTAGGCTCTAATGGATCCGCTGGAGAGCCGGGTTCACCTTCGCCATTACTCCCCAGGCCTCCGCACCCAGCGGGCAAGGCACTCCATCAGCCCCAAGGTCAACCTGATAGTTGCCCCTGTTCTCCAGCCTCTCTGATGATGCCCCTCACCCCTGGAGCAACCCCCCTCCCTCCTCACCTCAGATCACTTGCGTTCCCCCTGCTCTCCTTGCCCTGTCCTCTCTGGGTCCCTGGATGCCACCTGATGATGAATGGAGCACAATTAGCTCAACCCGCCACTGCACTGGATTCGCCCCTGCCCTCTCCATCTCGCAAAAATGAGGCCGTCAAACTGGGGAACATCAAGCTGGGCACCAACAGGCAAACCAATATAGCCACTATGGATGTGCAAAACCACACATTTTCAAAGTGGACTGGACAGTAGATGGTCAACAACAAACATGCTGTATAATTAGGCTTGTCCTGAGTTCACATGACTGCATTCGGACATTTCTTAGGGGCAAAAGATATACAAAACAGTTGTTTCAACATTCTTTAAAATATAATCTTTGTCAGAGACTATGACCTTGTGGGCAGTGCATGGACATGCGATTTCGGCAACCCAAGTTTGAGTCCCAGCTCGTGGTCCTTTCCCAATCTCACCCCCCTCTCTCCCACTTTGCTTCCTGTCAATTCTCTGCCATAAACACCAGAAATACATCTTTTTTTATTATTAAATTAAATAAAAAACATAAAAATAAACGTATAAAAAATATTTATTAAATATATATTAAAATAAAATAGGTTAGGAACGAGATGGGCTGAGCAAATCATGACAGAATTAATTCATTTATTTAACATAACTATTCCTTTAAGCTGTCAGCATCCTAATTAATGCATTGCTTCTAAAAAAATTAAAAATAAAAATCTAGTACATATTGTTTAAAATCTGGATAACTTAGTGGTCCTTATGAATCAACTAATTGGTTGTTGGACTAGGTAACCATCATGACCCATCCCTAGAAGGTACCATGGCCAGTGTTGGGGAAAGTTACTTTTAAAAGTAATGCATTACAATATTGCATATATATTATGCATTATTTTTATTCATTTTGAGGAATACTGAATCTGGTTTTATTTTTGTGAGTGAGATGAATTAATGCATATTCATATTTATTTTAGAACTACAGTAACATCTTGTGATTTCTCTCAACATGGGGACAGGAGAGCTGTCAATCAATAAATTGGAAAAAAAGTAACGCGTTACTTATTTGAAAAAGTAACTCAGATATTCTCTTGTAAATTAAAAAGTAATGCGTTACTTTACTAGTTACTTGAAAAAAGTAATCTTATTACGTAACTTGTAATGCGTTACTCCCAACACTGACCATGGCTTTTAACAATTTACCTCTTAAATTGAGTTTCCCATTACACTAGACAGTTCAAAATGACACCCAGTTCTCTATTACTTATGAATGTGCTGAGATGCCATCTATAGTGAGTGCATGTAGACGTTCTAAATTTCAAAAGTTTCCTTGAGGAATGCACTTCTCAAAAGGATATAAATGGCAATGGCATTCCTCCACTTCAGAGACAAACATCAATACACCCTCATAATTCATTCATAAACCCTCTTCTTGGAAGCTGCTTTCCTTGTTTACACAGCACAGGTTCAGTGTTTCTTCTTCGTGAGCCGAGCTACAAATCAGTTTCTCATCGAGTAAGCCATGTTGGGCTTGTGGCTGGTTTGAAAGAGGTTAGTGACAGCACAAACATGTAGGCCCCAGAGCACCTTGAATGCTTGTAGACACATGGTTAGTAAAGCACACCGCTATGTTTAGGCCAAAACAATATGGAGAAAACCCAGCTCCAAAAGACTACTTTCAAAACTACTTTCTACCAAGCATCTTGCTGTACTTAGATGACCTAGCATTAGCACTCACCGAACAACCCATTTTATGAAGTGTAGGAAATTTTCAGCTATTGCAGATTCAAACAAATAACTAAGCACCAGGTGATTTCTTCAAGATAAAGAAGGTAAAGTGATAACTGAGAACAAAGTGAGAAATGAAAGGGAGCGACACACAACCCTGCTTGGCGTGACAGACGATGAGCCATAGAAGTGAGACACGGGGACATACGGACCACACTTACCACCATCACGCGTATCCACTCAAAGTGCCAGGAAGCCAAAATATCCGCAAGGATATGGCTTTCCGGCAGCCGGCCATCCTGGGAGGGGACTGAGCCCGGCACCTTGTGGACCAGAATAAATTGAGATCTTTTTAAAGCAGGGCTACAAAAGGAAAATAATTAGACAAAAAAAAAACATTGGTGGCTACTAAGATGGCTTAGGAACCTTGGGAGAGAGAAAAAAAATCCACCTGATATAAAGGCAAAACAGAGAAATCAAACAATTAAGCTATTTTACACAACAAGACAATGCCCTGAGTGTGTGTAAAGGATTTTCTAATCTCTCTTTATTAGCCAAACATGATTAAAATGCAGTTCCTAGGAGCATCTCTCCCCTAAATAAGAAGAAAAGGGAAAAAAGCCAAGGAAAAAAGTCAAAAGCATCTTTTACAGCATGAAGCTTTTCATCTTTTAGAGACGCTGAGAAGAAAAGGAGCCGGAGAAGCACAAACATTCTCTTTCTCTCTGTATTCTCCTTAGCACTGAAGAAAGCTACGCTACCTGAGGATACGCATCGCATATCACAAGCTCAATAGCCCCAGAACAAGTTTTCAGTCACAGTTTTTCAAAGTAATAAAAATAATCCCTAGCACACTCTTTAGTCCAATTACATACCGCCATGTAGCTATCGCCCAGATCAACCCCCTGCCTCTGCTCGGCTGGGTTTAACCCTCCGTGTGTTATCTACAGATAAGGCTCGCTTGTAATGCTAGATTCTAGCGGACATAAATGTGCATGAACCGGGATCAGATTGTCAGCGTTTCACAGTGCAGAGAGGTTAGCTTATGTTTCTCCCCGCTAAAGTGGCAGTGGTGTGGTGGAGAGAGTAGGTAAGAGTAGGCTAAACTCTTAAAATAAGGCCAAATCCAAAGAGAGAGAAAGAGAGAAACAGGAGATATTTTTATTTCTTTTGCCATTTATTTATTTTGCTAATTTGTTTTTCCTTTTACACAGAAGACTTTTATTTATTTTGCTCACAGTACATTGTTTATTTTTAACACTATAAATAAATGAACTATACACAGTAATACAGTAGATCTGCATTCCTATGTGCGCTTGGATAGCTGGAATTAACATTGACTGTCTTACATGGCCAGTTTTCTCTTTAAGGTCAACAACTGTCATGGCAGATCAACAGTTTAGAGAGTACACAGTTTCAGGGAGTGTCAGAATACTGTACATATAACAACGTTACACTTAAAAGTACAAAATACGAGTAACGTCTCGGTTACGTATGGTAACCCTCGTTCCCTGAAGGAGGGAACGGAGACGTCACGTCGGATGACCGACGAATTGGGATCTCGCTTAGAGAGACCAATCTACTTCGAGTGTAAACTAAGCGCTTGGAGGTTCACCACCTGATCCCTGAAGGGCGTAGCGGGAACCTTGGGCACATAGTACATTATACTCACGCTGTGATCAGCGGCTGCTGGATGCAATAATCGCATGCCAATGTGCATTGGCTCGTTTAGTTTACACTCGAAGTAGATTGGTCTCTCTAAGCGAGATACCAATTCGTCGGTCATCCGATGTGACGTCGAGAGTGACCGACTGAAAGGGAACTACATTTACTTGCAGTTAACAATAGTAGTTGGTAATCAGTTTACAGTTACAGTCAAAAATATTTTATTGTGAATTGTACATTTATTGTGAAATTTTTTTTCAGTTTAATCTTTAGTTTATTCACTATATATCAGTTATGCAATCTGTGGAGTGTTTGAACAATGACAGCTGAAAAGCTTGATGTAACATGAATCCAGTAAATTTCTCCCAAACACACAATAGTGTCTTCAACAAAATAGTGCACTACCATTCAAAAGTTAGGGGTGAGTAAAATTCATTCATTCATTCATTCAAAAAATATTTAACAGCATAACTGTTTTCAATATTGATAATAAGAAATGTTAGTCGTTTGATTAAGAAATGCATATGAAATTCTGAAGGATCATGTGACACTGAAGACTGGAATAATGCCTGCTGAAAATTCAGCTTTACCATCACAGGAATAAATAAAATTTTAAAATATATAAAAATAGAAAACATTTTTTAATTAATAAAAATAATATTTCAAAGTATTACTGTTTTCACTGCATTTTTTGATCAAATAAATGCAGCCTTGGTAAGCAAAAGAGTCTTTAAAGACACATAAAAAAAAAAAATTTAATTAATGAATAAAAAAATAAATAAACAGTTTGACCCAAAACTTTTGAATGGTAATACACATGCTCTTCAACTGTTGATGTGTTTATATTTAGCTACCTGAATTATAATCGCATAACACATCCTATGGCACAGATATTTAAAGTTAACTTCATCGCCCCCTTGAGTTCTGAGGTTTCCTACCACCACAGTTTGTCTGCGGGCTTGACAGTGTCGGCCAAGTGTCTGCATTTGCATATTTGCGTAGTTTATTTAGCCTAAAAGCTACATTTAGCTTGAATTAATTCACAAAACTGAGACCTTCATGGAATCCGACAAGCCTTTGACAACAAAAAATATCTTGTTTTTTCTCTTATTCTGTCACTGTTTTGCTTCACATTCATATTGAATGCTTGTTTATTTATAAGACGTACAGCATTCGGTTACATGCCATCTTTAATATCCAGTCGAGCAGGCAACACAATCACACACACTTCCTAACAGCTGTTGGGCATGTAAGGAGGCGTGCGTGAGATGTGGTAAGCCTGTGAGCATGACATGATTGCAGTGTGTATCTTATCTGGGGCGGCTCCTCCTCGGGCTGTGTGTGTGTATGTGTAGGACCATTACTCCAGTGCCCAGCCATGCGTATACTCCTAATCTCAGCACTCTTTCACCCTCTCTCTTTCGCTCCCTGGAGACACTGGCGCTATCATACTGGCTGCTTCTCAGACGGAGCACTAGCGCTGATTATCCCTCCATACTCCACTCCGGACACATGTCCGCACAACACTGGTTCTAATGACGTCACCAAAATAGCCGTATCATCAATTAGTATGTGCGCAAAAAAAAAAAAGTGCATGTTGCTGAAAATACATAAAAAAAAATAAAAATAAATAATTTACTCACTCTCATGTCATTACTTTCTTCTATGGAAGACAAAATGAGATGTTTTGTGAAAATGTCCAGGCTACTTTTTTCCATGCAGCTAAAATTAATGCTAACTGGAGCTTTTAATCTTCAAAAAAACGAAACAGCACCATAAAAGTGGTCCATACAACTTTTGCACTATATTCCAAGTCTTTTGAAGTCATACAATGTGCTTGTGAAAGAAACACATTGAAATATATGTTGATCACTGACATTCCTGAAAGTACTGTAGTAGTTAGGTCTAATTTGTGGATGAATCGCTCTTTTGAGTAAAATCTTTTCAAATAATTTGTTGATCCAGTTAACAAAATCTTTGTGAATGATTCATTCACAAATCAGACTGATTTGGTTCTTGTGTTCAACTCACTGACTGATCATAATAGTTTATCGGTGAACGATGACTTAATTTTTGGTCTTTGTGTATTGCTTTAGAAGACTTGGACTATAGCAAATGAGTCATCTGAACCACTTTTATGGTGCTTAGGCATCTTTTTAAAGCTAAAAATCCATCGCATAGAAAAGAGTGACCAGCACATTGTTCAAAATTTCTCTTTTTGGGTTTCACAGAAGAAAGGAAGTCCTGCAGGTTTGTAATGACATGAGGTTGAGTAAATGAGAGTAAAAAGTGAATTATTCCATTAAAAACAACACCACAGTTCATCCCAAAATATTATTAGAGCAAGAAAGACTGGGTCCTCCAGCATCTGTTTTATGACAGGTGAGGAATAGCTGCATAAAAAAAAAGAACGGTAATGAAAATACAAAACCTTCGCAAACTTTCTTTGGGAAAGTGGGTGCACACAAGTGCGAGACAGCTGTGGCACAAGCGGAGCATTATAGTGCGTTATCGTAGCAAGCCCGATGCTAATCCTTAATTCCACACTAGCATATCTGAGAGAGGTTTAACAATGTGAGGCACATTAATTATCACCTGGATAATTACCTGCCATTCTGCCTGTGTGTTTACATGTGTTTGGCGGAGCAGGTGTTAAAATATTTTGGCTGTTATTGCCGGGGTTGCTGATGAATTTGGTGGAGTCGGTGAGCTCTCCAGAGAGCTATTCAGCACTGTAAACACACACATGTACACATTCACATGCACACACACTGGCACTAGCCTGGCAAAGAAAAAAGGAGAAGTGTGTGGCAAGCATATGGCTCACACAGTTGATGTACCCAGCATGCTTTTGCATATAAAGCCATCCAAATTGTGTTAAACCCTAAAATTCATTGTCAGAAAAGGTGCTGGAAAAGGTACTTTGAAACTGTAGCTTGCCAGGCTAAAACTAAAGCATTTGAGGGTAATATGAAATCATAATTTATCCTATTTGCATTCTCATTTCTGTTCTTACCGTGGAAAATATATTGGTGTACTTTATAAAAAGAACTGCATGTCTTCAGAATCTATCATCTAATGTAATAACTTGCTCTTCCCAAACTCATGTTGAAGACCTGCTAGCTTGAATGTTTGCACTTTGAAGAAGCTGGGATATTGAAGAGGTCATGGCTGTGCTTTAGGCATTCCACTTTTCAATGCTCTTAAAATCTGAGGCAACACAAAATGGCAATCATTTAAATGTTTTAGTAAAAGTATTCAATGTTGCTCATTGCTAATGTTAATTTAGTGGAAAAGGTGTTGATTTTTATTTTTATTGTGTAGATTTTTTTTTAAGTAAAATGACAACTATAAACAATTTCAATGCAATTAGCTTTTGTAAGTAACTGGCAGAGTAGCAAACTACTGTTTTAATAGGGAAAAACTTCTTTAAATTATGAGTTTCACTGCAAAAATCCCCCATTTGAAAACACTTTTACAGTGCCACTTACACTAACTTTGCTTTCACCTGATCTTCTTCTCTTTTTCTCCCTCCCTGTTTCTTGTTTTGGAACCAATTGCCTACTTGGGCAAAACAACTGAGCCGTCTCCATCAATTAGCCTTGACTTTGGACTTTCATTAAGAGTAATTGACTAATATCTGCAGTGAGTCTGAAGAAAGACACTTTTAACTATCACAAAACAGTTTGTTAAGTAAGAACACATGTTTTGGCTCATACTACGCCTGCAAGAGGTCCCCAGTCCAATGCAAAACAGGTGCCTGCCACGTAATACCCCATTTAGCCCCTGGAGCAAAGGTTATCCGGCTAATAGCTTCCTAGTGGAGACTAAGGAAGAGCTAGGCCTGGCCTAAACATCTGGGATATATTGCACACACTTGCAACATATGCTTCAGGTTCAATTAAAATGAGGCCTTGGCACATTTATACATTTTTTCCCTCCTTCATCCAGTAAAAGTGGGCCTTCCCTGATGTGACCTCAGTATTTTACTTTTTGAACAAACAGAAGAGGTAATGAGAGTATGAGGTCATCAACAAATTGACATTTAGAAGTAAGTAAAGACATAGATGGAGTATGCATTTCAGCTATTTCATTCTCTAAATAGTGTTTCTTTTAAAATAACAAGCCACTTTTTCTAACTCTTAGCGTTATAGCCTGACAATATTCTGCATCGTGGTATTTTTCATCACATTGCTTTTGTGAAGCCTCTGTTATCTGTAGCATTGGTAATTCTGATTCATTTTAATGAAACAGTTCAAAATACATAATATTTGACAAATAAATTATTACAAATAAAAACTTAATTGATCAATGAATGATTCACTGTTTCAATATAAATATTTACTGAAATGTTTCTGTTCACCACTACATTTTTACTTTTAATTTATTTGTGTGCTTTCTAGTTCATAAATAAATAAATATTGCAATTGTTTTCAATTCAATACTGTCATTCGAATTAGTTTTTGCTCCAAATAAATGTTGTAATAGAGCGCAACACTGAGAGTCCAACAAATCATACAAATATTGTTCAAAAAACAGTACTTGACAACAACAAAAAAACAAAACTATGCAAACCTATGCGAACTAAGACTATGCAAATGGAGAAAGAGAAGGAGAAAGGACAGAGAGAGGACATCAGAGAAGAAAAGCCTAAAACAAAGAATCCCAAGTAGCTCTTTTCAACCTTCCAACCTCTCAACTGAAGCTACTCTGACAGGAGGAACAACAGATCCTTGACAACATACCCAAGACCACACGGTACGTATACTTCATGCTCTTTAAAAGTCCACTTAGGAGAAATGTGAGTAAGATGTCAAAGGTTATGTTTTCATCTTAAGTCCGCACTGCTCGAAAATGTGCTTGTTGACATTCTTATTGACCCATTTCCAGACAAAGTGCATAAGTGCTGGCATTTTGGCGGGCAATGACATGAATCTGTCTGTTCAGAACCATTAAAATGCTTCCTTGTGAATGCTGCTGGGGCATTTGGCCTGCGGTCATTAGAATGCTATTAATTGCACTTCAAAGGCCTTGAGAAATATCAGAAGCTCAACATAGAGACTCTGAAGCCAAGTTTATTTATGCCTATGTGATTCCCCCTTATTCTGGGTAGAAAGGAAACATGTACTGCAACTCTGTAGACTTCAGACGCTTGCAGCTTTGACTAGCTTTGGACCTTGACTCTATGAAAAGTGTCCGAAAGCGTTAAATACACAAGAAAACAATGACCTACTGGTATTTGAGTGAGGTCAAACACAATAACTACTACATTTTCATTACATTTCACTTTAGAGAAGAGCATTTGAGCATTAAATATACATCTGTTAGAATACATGTTTGTGAGTGGCACCGATAATTACCTTGTCATCTCTGTCAAAGTCTTCCTCCTCGTCCTCCAGCAAATCCTCCACAGCTTGCTGATGTGCATTGTGACGAGCAGAACAAAAGAGAGCAGAAAAAAAGAAGAGAGAAAAAAAACAGAGAAAATCAATTTCACATGTACACTTCGGAACATCTCCACATCTTCAAGTGAAAACAAATGATAGCACATAGTCCTCGGATAGAAAGCAAACCCTCCGAGTCTGACCTCAGTCTCTAAAGTCATCAGTTGTGTCCTCTTGTCCATAAGGTTAAAACCTCAATAGAGCCTTTGGCAAAGGGAGGCTGATGACATAGAGCGTTAACTATGTGCTTCAGTGGACCAGATCCAGGCCTACAATGTTCCCTTCAAAACCCCTTCAGGTTTTCATACTTAATTAACTCAAGCACACAGAGTCGTATGCCCATGACCTCGAGAAATGCTGCTGGCTACTCGATTCTCCCAGAAGAACATGTGAACACAGACCAGCAAAAATGATGAAAAGAGTCATGCTGAGAATATTGAGAGCAAGATAGAGGGCAAGGAATCAACAAATGTTTAGTTAAATATTGATTTCATTTAGCAGTCTAGAAAAATTGCAGGCTATTTCTATTGTTCATATAATAAGCAGTTTTTTATTGTCTGAATAATCAGAGTTGTTTTTTTTACCTAGCAGAGTGCTCAAATAGTATATTATACTATAAATAAATTTTTTTAAATACTTATACAAAAATATGTACAGTATTATTAATTATTACACCCAGCCATACTGTATCTACAGACCAAAATATCACAGAGACTTTGAGGTGGCTCTTCCAGTTTAGACTCGTAAGCAACCACTTCATAAACATCCTAGCAACCACCTAGCAACACTCTAGAAACCGCAGTAGCAACATGCTCATAACCACTCACAACGACCGTAGCAACAGCAACCACCTAACAACTAAACACAACATCATAGCCGTGGGTTTTGTACAGACAATCACTATTTACATTTCTGCAGTGCTGAAAGGGATAAAATAAACCAAATCATTAAATAATATTCACGCCACTTTCATTTGTTCTTGGGAAATTGCAATCGCTGATAGAAAGAGTTGTTTATAGAATCTAAAATATGCCACATATGTTTTATTCTCAGACAGAAAAAAAATCCTTCCTGTGTGTGCTAGTAATTTGGCAGCATTAATTATTCATATATCATTGGCTTGTTACTAAGAACTGTAAACAGCAAAATAATCAGACGATATGTTGGCACACAAATAAAGAGTTTATCTCGGTCAACTGAAAACATTATATTTGGCCTCAGTGGCTTACGGGAGCCCAGAGGAGTGTGTATCACATGTCTGTTTTTGTTGCCGGAGGACTGAAAAGACACAGATCATTATTTCTCTTCTTGTAGTTCCTCCTGTCAATCCCGCATCAAAGCTTCAAGGTCATGTGTGTGCTATTTACATACGACAACTCGGGCATCTGAAAACACCAAAAAGCTATCAGGGGAGGAATACATCTTCTTTTTGATGATTTTTTTTTTCTGGATCCATGCATTTCATCAGTTTTTTGTGACATCCAAAAATTGTTACTTAGCAAACAATAGCTTTTGTTCCTTTGTTTTCTCTAAAAGAGAGAGTGTATGGCTGATATAAGCCTCTTATGTAAATGCAGCCTGCGGCAGAAACAAAAGGAGGGTTCAGGATAGATACAAGCAGTGTTGTGAGGAGACTAGCGATGGTGTTTTGCACTAGCCTAATAGCACGCGGATCGACTAGAAGAGCGATGCTGCTCCAGCGCTGGGTTAGCCAGAGGTCATACGCTGGGTAAAGGAACTTGGAGGAAGTTGAACTTCAAGAAAACCCGCGGTAGCATGAACTCAAAGTTTGGCAGTCAATATGTCTCACTTGCAGACAAAAATTCAGACTAAAATAGCATCACAGCCAGACTTTAAGTCCATTGTTTGGCCTTTCGGTTAGCAGCGGCACCATCTCCAGACCAGCGCCGTGACATCCATCCTGGCAAGTTAATGCACTTTCTCTTGCCTTCTGCCATCAGTGGAGGAAGAACCCTGCTATCTGCGCTTTTAATTCTAACCTTCCCCGTGACAGGTGCGCTGGGAATAGACGCCCTAGCTAGACAAGCCATCCAACATGAAGATATGCACTTTCATTTTTTTCCCTGCCTCTCAGGCTCTTGAGCTCTCCCCTCCTCCAGCTCTTCTTTGAAATGTGAGACATCTCTAGCGTCTCCAGCTGCTCAGGGGCTGGCCCTGCTTTGTATGCCGCGTGTGGACCAGAGGCCCGGGAGAGCCCAGGCCTGGAAGGCTGATAAGGGCTCTCGCCGGAGCACATCGAGCCCAAACAGCCTCTTCACAGGCTGTCAGAGCCCTGCTGGTCAGAGGGAGGGCTTGAGTTTTTGCCAGCACTGGCTGACTGTGGTCTGACCTCTGCAGGGGCTCGAGTCAAAGAGTACGACTGTTGGTGCTCGGAGAAACTCTGCCGGTTCTGTTTGGGCATAGTATTACATTTCAATAAAAGTGGTCACAATTCAAATATGAGGACAATGGGCAAAATAATTGCTGGGATGTGTGGGAGAGGGACAGCCCAGCCAGTACGTCTCTTTGGGGCTGAGTTGTACGGGGTACATGGGCCGGCAAGAGGACACGCCAGGGTCGTGCGTATCCAGAAGCCACAGGAGTCAACGGTGTTGTCAGTCCCACGGCTCGAGCTCTACTGTAATCCGCAGCAGCCCTGAACCCACAGGACCCATAAAAACACTCTGGCTTTCTGTTCCGTAAATAAAACCCTGGCTTCCCGAGACAAGCCTGCGTCAACAATGGCAGCAGCAGCTGTGACAAAAATCACACAGTGCTGCAGTGTTGTTAGCAAAATCACGGGTACAAAAGTTCACAAAGACGAAGTTCAGGAGCTGCCAAAGTTGCTCCCCGCCTCGCCTCCAACCTCGCCTGCGAGCCGTGGTGGCACAGGGGAAATCAGCAGGGCAACAAACGCTGCCAGTTCAAAGTGACGTGACCTTTTGATTTTGTCACCTGTCAGGGGCTGGCACGGAGGAGCGGAGACGTGTCTGCCAGGCACGGGTGAAGTGCTGTCTCGCTAACGGGGGCACGGTGCTGGAAGAGGTGGTACCACTGAGGTGGATTAAAGGCCTAGAGCACCTCTCGACTCTTCTTCTCACTCTTCCTCATCCTCTCCCGGCCCTGCCGTCACACTTCTTGCTTTTTTGTTGTCTCCGTTGAGCCTGCAGCTGAAACACCAGCCTGAGAGTAAGACAAGCTCTACCATGAAGCGCCTCTAGGAGCACGGCTGGCAGACAGACTCTCGCTCTGGTTCTTTTTATGTTGTCGTTTCGTGATTGACACTGGAGGTGGGCTTGACAAGCCTTCGTTTCCCCCACAGCAGCCCACCTGTACCAGCGTATCCTTTATTCATGAAGCTCCATCTAGGCTGTTTGTTTTTTCAAATTACACACACCGGAAGAAAAAGACAAAACACTACTCAAACCAGACAAAACAAAAGGTGGGAAAAAGTTTATTTGCTAACTTGCTTTCTGTGCCATGCAAAACACTAATACTGTTAGTAGTCAAGAAATAAACAAACAGACTAAGAACAAACAGCTATAGGTTTGATCTCGTCAGTCTTTATATATTTACAAAAAGATTAAACTAAAGGTGAAGGATAATTTATTCACCACTGGCAGCATCAAATGAAATTTCAAAAATAACTGTTTACAAACTGGTCTCTCAAACACATCTACTGGCCTGTCTCGTTCATAAAACAAGCAATCCCACCTTCCAATCACGGCATTAGTTGAGCCAGATGTTTACATGATGGATCACTGTAACAAATACAGCAGTTCACGCTCGTTGAAAAGTCATTTGCATTGGATAGGGAAAAAAAGTAGTTTAACATTTACATTTTTCACTTTCAAAGTTTGCATGAAATGTAAATTCACCCCATCTATTTTTTAAATGCATGTTATTGATCTTATTGTAAATGATTAATTCATTCACATGTTTCAATTTTATTTACCTTATTTTATAATCAGAATGTCATAATTGGATCTTCTGGCCAAACATCAGACTTCTCTCTAGTGATATATGCCGGACTTCTTCGATCATTTTCCAATAATCCATTTTACTCAGATGTACATCCCAACGTACAAAAAATTCCATTACATTGTGACTTTAAATGAGGGGCCTTTTTCTTTATAACATCTCTTACTGTCAGGTGTTGCTGTCAGGTGGTTACAGTGGTGTTCACCATGGTTGATAGGTGGTTGTCTACAAACATTTTATCATCTGCCAAGTAAAAATCGTAAGTCCAATCACACTGAAAAAATATCACACCTCTCCACGACAAAACACATATCATTAGTGCACATTTCATAAATTTAGAGGGATGAGTTACACGTTGATATTTCAACTGACTTTTTCCCCTCAATAACTTTTTTTTAACATACAGAATCAGTATCTTATAGAATCACAAAACAATTTTTGTTAAATAATTTAATTCGTTTTCAACTATATCAACATTACACCAAAAATACCAGGGGAAATATCTTATGTTGCACATTGGGGGCCTTTAGGTTAAGAACCACTGATTTTGCTTAAAACCTTAAACCCAAATATGAGCTACAGTAGTGTTCACAAAAAACAGGCTGTGAAAAACTGATTAACCTTTTAAAATATGCCTGAGGAAAATGGAGAAACTGCGAGTTTTTGCTAGAGGACATGGTGAGAGTAACCCTGACAATTAAGACCCTCTCTGCCACCACTGACAAGGTTGCCGAGAAAGAACCTCGAATGCCTAATTGTGCTTGAGCTGGTGAAAGAGATGTCACTACGTTGCTCCAGCTCTGACAGAATATGCTATAATTAACACCTTCAAAACATCTGGTAAACTGTTTTCCAGGCCAGTGAATTCAGCAGCCCGGGTCTTCTAGGGCCAGCCATGGGCTTCACTCCCCTCCATTCACACCAAGCTGTCCGACGCTTCACTGAGCCTGAGCGGCCACACTGAAGCCCACCCGAACGCTTCCAGGTCTCCAAATAAAAGTAGGTGAGGGGTGGTGTTAGGGTGGTGAGCACTGCCTCTCTGCAGGAGGTGAGCAAGCCACTGACAGCTGCTGTCAGAACAGCTCTGCTAGCTGTGTCGGTGCTCCCTTACCTTCAGATTAAGATTGGTGCGCTTGCACTCCCTACCAGTAGGGGACTCTTCTGAAAGCAGTGTATAGGCAGTGCAGCTGCTTTATTTAGAGAGGAAACCAAGTGGCGCTTTAGAAATCGTATCTTTCCATCACCTGCTGATGATCGACAGGCGTAGTTCAAAAGTCACATCCCTTTGTCTTGCATCTAAACCCATGTTTATTTTTCCATTGTCTATTCATTCTGACACAAAAACCAATACTGTGGCACTACGCGGCAGCCCGGCTAGCTAAGCTTCTGCCATTCTGTTGATTTAAAACAACGGTTTGGGAGTGTAGTCTAATGTTTAGTGCACAGCCATTCCAGATGGTAAAAAGGATCTTTAACAATAACAGGCTGTGACAGCGAGGTCAGGTATCTGGTGGAAGGGTGGCAGGCAGAGAACAGCAAAAGAATACGAGAGTCAGGGGTCAGCTGTCTACAGGTTAAGAGTTGAGCTGGCATGTCACATCTAGAGGTAACAAGTCCCTTCAAGAAATGTGACAGCT
The DNA here is from genome assembly GCF_001515625.1 of Sinocyclocheilus rhinocerous. Lineage (NCBI taxonomy): Eukaryota > Metazoa > Chordata > Actinopteri > Cypriniformes > Cyprinidae > Sinocyclocheilus > Sinocyclocheilus rhinocerous. Next base: position 1,022,421 of record NW_015642610.1, read on the forward strand.
GAAAGTGGGTTTCTGTTTTCCCAGAACATACTAGGCTGTGAACATCAGGGGTACAACAGACAAGGGATAATATACGGTCACCCTGAAGAGGGTTGATTTTTAATAATAACCGGCTATTATTCTGTGATAATGACAGCTTCTTACTAAAAAAATAAATGCCAATATTGATTTAATATTATATGCAGAATTAATATTATTAGTATATGTCCCACAACCCTGAGCAATAGAATTTGGAGAATATATGGTGGTGGTGAATGTTTAATTGTATATTTATGGTAAATAAGCAAAACTTGTTAACAATATATATATACAGTATATTGACATACAATGTAATAAAAATGTAATTAAAAAATGTGTCTGTAATGTAATAAAAAGAAAGTGATTATAACTAAAGCTGAAAAGTCTATCAAGAAAGAGAGAGAGAATATGCCTGTAAGAATTCTTCTGTGCAGCTTTTGTTCATACCTAGAGTCTCACTTTTACCCTCCTTTTCCATGCATACAGAATATTTGAGCGCACACGCTCATCCACGGCATTCTGTGCATGAGACATGCTGCACCACATTACAAAACCATGTGATGCTGATAGTCAGATGTCATACAAACACTTGGAAAAGTTTCAGAGTAAGTCTTGCCATCTAGGCTGGGCAGCATCTCCGTTTCTCATTTCTGTCTGTCTCAGTAAAAAAACAAAAAAAAACAGCTTGGACTGTTGAAGCACCGCAGCCTGCATTTATGTGTCAGAAGGTTTAGCGCAGAGCTACAGTTAGAGTTATCTGAAATGACATCCTGCCAGGCACAGGGAGCCTGACATCTATAGTGTAGTGATGAAAGCATGAATGGGACACTTCCACTGGGGGAATATTAGTCCTTTCAAAAGTACATCAGTCCTCTCTGAGTGTGTGTATTTATAAAAAATAAAGCACAAAGCAACGGCTGCATTGCTTTCAGATAACAAGCTAGCAGCCAACAAACAGCTTTAAGCTTCAAGTTACATATGTATATATGCATATGTATGTATATATATATATATATATAACAGCTAACAATAACAGCTTAAAGGAGTGAAAAAAATGAATGACATCAGGTACTAATCATTACACACACACTTAAAGACACCTAAATTCCTTCCCCTTAAGTTCATAGTAAAGCACAGGGAAACAGTGTCCAAGCTCAGGCTCATCAGTGAGTTTGAGGCTAATGGAAAGCATGTGTGTGTGTGTGTGTTTACTGTTTCTGAACTCTCTTGCTCTCACCAGCCCGTGTGTTGTGGTTACAGTCGTCAAAATGCAGAACAATGGACTGTTAGAGAGCAGAGGAGATGTGGATAGAGGAATAACGGGTTGAAGGCATTACCTCGGACTCTAGCCCTCTCATGTGTCTTAAATCCACAGGTCCTGACAGTATCACCTCTGACCCATTACCTAGTTCTGAATCCCTAACTTCTGACCCAACTGGCTTTTATAACAATGAAAGAAAACACACACACACACACACACACACTTCACTAAATCATCACACAAGCTCATTACACATAAAAAGTAAAATATATTGTTAAAATACATCATAAAGTAGTGTGTGTGTGTGTGTGTGTGTGTGTGTGTGTGTTATGATAAACCAGTTTAGCTTCTTTATCATATTTACCATGATTATCGAAACATGCAATCCCATTACATATATTATACTGTAGTATACGTAAATATAACATAAATCCATTAATATATGGTTAAACATTTACCACCAGAGCTTGAATAAAAAAAGACAACAAAAACACTACTCAAACCAGACAAAACAAAAGGTGGGAAAAAGTTTATTTGCTAACTTGCTTTCTGTGCCATGCAAAACACTAATACTGTTAGTAGTCAAGAAATAAACAAACAGACTAAGAACAAACAGCTATAGGTTTGATCTCGTCAGTCTTTATATATTTACAAAAAGATTAAACTAAAGGTGAAGGATAATTTATTCACCACTGGCAGCATCAAATGAAATTTCAAAAATAACTGTTTACAAACTGGTCTCTCAAACACATCTACTGGCCTGTCTCGTTCATAAAACAAGCAATCCCACCTTCCAATCACGGCATTAGTTGAGCCAGATGTTTACATGATGGATCACTGTAACAAATACAGCAGTTCACGCTCGTTGAAAAGTCATTTGCATTGGATAGGGAAAAAAAGTAGTTTAACATTTACATTTTTCACTTTCAAAGTTTGCATGAAATGTAAATTCACCCCATCTATTTTTTAAATGCATGTTATTGATCTTATTGTAAATGATTAATTCATTCACATGTTTCAATTTTATTTACCTTATTTTATAATCAGAATGTCATAATTGGATCTTCTGGCCAAACATCAGACTTCTCTCTAGTGATATATGCCGGACTTCTTCGATCATTTTCCAATAATCCATTTTACTCAGATGTACATCCCAACGTACAAAAAATTCCATTACATTGTGACTTTAAATGAGGGGCCTTTTTCTTTATAACATCTCTTACTGTCAGGTGTTGCTGTCAGGTGGTTACAGTGGTGTTCACCATGGTTGATAGGTGGTTGTCTACAAACATTTTATCATCTGCCAAGTAAAAATCGTAAGTCCAATCACACTGAAAAAATATCACACCTCTCCACGACAAAACACATATCATTAGTGCACATTTCATAAATTTAGAGGGATGAGTTACACGTTGATATTTCAACTGACTTTTTCCCCTCAATAACTTTTTTTTAACATACAGAATCAGTATCTTATAGAATCACAAAACAATTTTTGTTAAATAATTTAATTCGTTTTCAACTATATCAACATTACACCAAAAATACCAGGGGAAATATCTTATGTTGCACATTGGGGGCCTTTAGGTTAAGAACCACTGATTTTGCTTAAAACCTTAAACCCAAATATGAGCTACAGTAGTGTTCACAAAAAACAGGCTGTGAAAAACTGATTAACCTTTTAAAATATGCCTGAGGAAAATGGAGAAACTGCGAGTTTTTGCTAGAGGACATGGTGAGAGTAACCCTGACAATTAAGACCCTCTCTGCCACCACTGACAAGGTTGCCGAGAAAGAACCTCGAATGCCTAATTGTGCTTGAGCTGGTGAAAGAGATGTCACTACGTTGCTCCAGCTCTGACAGAATATGCTATAATTAACACCTTCAAAACATCTGGTAAACTGTTTTCCAGGCCAGTGAATTCAGCAGCCCGGGTCTTCTAGGGCCAGCCATGGGCTTCACTCCCCTCCATTCACACCAAGCTGTCCGACGCTTCACTGAGCCTGAGCGGCCACACTGAAGCCCACCCGAACGCTTCCAGGTCTCCAAATAAAAGTAGGTGAGGGGTGGTGTTAGGGTGGTGAGCACTGCCTCTCTGCAGGAGGTGAGCAAGCCACTGACAGCTGCTGTCAGAACAGCTCTGCTAGCTGTGTCGGTGCTCCCTTACCTTCAGATTAAGATTGGTGCGCTTGCACTCCCTACCAGTAGGGGACTCTTCTGAAAGCAGTGTATAGGCAGTGCAGCTGCTTTATTTAGAGAGGAAACCAAGTGGCGCTTTAGAAATCGTATCTTTCCATCACCTGCTGATGATCGACAGGCGTAGTTCAAAAGTCACATCCCTTTGTCTTGCATCTAAACCCATGTTTATTTTTCCATTGTCTATTCATTCTGACACAAAAACCAATACTGTGGCACTACGCGGCAGCCCGGCTAGCTAAGCTTCTGCCATTCTGTTGATTTAAAACAACGGTTTGGGAGTGTAGTCTAATGTTTAGTGCACAGCCATTCCAGATGGTAAAAAGGATCTTTAACAATAACAGGCTGTGACAGCGAGGTCAGGTATCTGGTGGAAGGGTGGCAGGCAGAGAACAGCAAAAGAATACGAGAGTCAGGGGTCAGCTGTCTACAGGTTAAGAGTTGAGCTGGCATGTCACATCTAGAGGTAACAAGTCCCTTCAAGAAATGTGACAGCTGAAAGTGGGTTCCTGTTTTCCCACAACACACTGGGCTGTGGACATCAGGGGTACAACAAACAAGGGATAATATACGGTCAGTCTGAAGAAGGTTGATTTGCAATAATTACCGGCTATTATTCTGCGATAATGACAGCTTCTTACCGAAAAAATAAAGGCCATGGAATATTGATTTTACCTTAAATTACTTTATTATTTGAGAAGAAAGGGGCTGCAATACTACGTGAACCTAGCACAGCTATTATTATAATAGAATAAGTATGTCCCACAACCCTGAAAAATAAAATTATATATATATATATATATATATACACACACACACATTTATAATTTATTAAAATGATATTGTATTATTAATATAATATTAAATTATTAAAATATATGATAAAATAGTGAAGCTAGCAGCCAACAAACAGCTTTATATATATATATATATATATATATATACAGTATAAAGAAAAGTCTAATTAGTCTGCAATTTATTGTAACAGTAATGTAATTTTTTAAATGTGATTATCACTGAGGCTAAAAAAGTATCAAAAAAAGATAGAAAGAGATAGAGAATATGCCAGTAAGAATTTTTCTCTGCAGCTTTTGTTCATACCTAGAGTCTCACTTTTACCTTCCTTCTCTGCACGTGCAGGATATTTGAGCATACACGCTCATCCACTGCATTCTGCGCATGAGACGTGCTGGCCCACATTACAAAAACCATGCGATGATGATAGTCAGATGTCATACAAACATTTGGAAAAGTTTCATAGAATGTCTTGCCATCTAGGCTGGGCAGCATCTCCGTTTCTCATTTCTGTCTGTCTCAGTAACAACAACAAAAAAAAACAGCTTGGACTGTAGGAGTGCCGCTGCCTGCATTTATGTGTCAGCAGGTTTAGTGCAGAGCTACAGTTAAGAGTTATCTGAAATGACATCCTGCCAGGCACAGGGAGCCTGGCATCTCTACTGTAGTGATGAAAGCATGAATGGGACACTTTCAAAAGTACATCAGTCCTCTGAGTGTGTATTAATAAAAATAAAGCACAAATTGTGACTCAGAAAGCATGGGTTTATCTAAACTGCTGCATCGCTTTCAGATAACAAGCTAGCAGCCAACAAACAGCTTTATATATATATATATATATATATATACATACATACATATATACACACACACACTCACACACACAGGTAAAACAGCTTATAGGAAGTGAAACAAAATGAATGACATCAGGTACTAATCATTACACACACACTTAAAGACACCTAAATTCCTTCCCCTGAAGTTCATAGTAAAGCACAGGGAAACAGTGTCCAAGCTCAGGCTCATCAGTGAGTTTGAGGCTAATGGAAAGCATGTGTGTGTGTGTGTGTTTACTGTTTCTGAACTCTCTTGCTCTCACCAGCCGTGTGTTGTGGTTACAGTCGTCAAAATGCAGAACAATGGCCTGAGGGGATATGGAGGGAGGAATAACAGGTTAAAGGCATTACATCGGACTCCAGCCCTCTCGTGTGTTTTAAATCCACAGGTCCTGACAGAATCACCTCTGACCCATTACCTAGTTCTGAATCCCTAACTTCTGACCCAACTGGCTTAAAACAATGAAAGAAAACACACACACACACACACACACACACACACACACATAGCTAAATCATCACACTAGCTCATTACATATAAAAAGTACAATATATTATTAAAATATATCATATAGTGTGTGTGTTATGATAAACCAGTTTTGCTTATTTAACATATTTACCATGATTATCGGAACATGCAATCCCATTACATATAGTATAGTATAAATATAACATAAACCCATAAATATATGATTAAACATTTACCACCACAGTTTAAATAAAAAATACAGATTTTTCCATGTTATCTATGCATAAAAATATATTTATTTTGTTTTGTTTCTTTATAAATTATTGATTTGTTTCTAAAAACATGAGGAAAAGTGTATCAGTATTGACATGGTAAATAATACATATACAGATAAGCCTACATAAATGAATAACAGAGCTCTGGTGAGTTTTTGCAAACAATGTCGCCATCTACAGGACAACATAATTATTGTACAGACACTTTCTAAAGGTCCTTTGGTTCTTGCTACTTTTTTACCGCCTCTATTCTTTGCAAAATTTTACAAAGAGTGTCTTATAAAGTATGATATTAAAAAAATATATCAGAGACTCTATAATAGTGAAACTTTGATTACTTCTATTCAGGACACTCAAAAAATGTAGTTCATATGCTTGTCCCATTTACTCAAAGGATATCCTAGATATTTCATATATATATATATATATATATATATATATAAAAAATGGGACTATTCCTGGTAAAAACGTATGTACACCCTGAAATAGTGATCTACAATTAATTTATTATCTACCTTAGTGACGATTTTATTCAAGTCCAAAGCTTTTATTCAATTACTGTATGAAGTTCTCAAAGTCCAACTAAACGACTTTCAGAAATCTACGCTGGTATAAAATTGATTCCATTCAATTAACTTCCAAGGTGAGCTCTCTTTATATCTTTGTTGCACTGATTCTGTAAGCTCACACATTCAGTCAAACAGCAGCTTAAAACGACACAAAAGACAACAAAATCAAAGCATAACTGTAATGAAAGTGCTGCAGAGCATTTTGACACTTTCTAAACATACGTGTGCATGATGTAAAAAATAAAATGTCCTCTTCAGAATGACACTGTGCTGGCACTTTTTAATTAAAATATTTAAATAAATAAACAGCTTGGAGTGCCACGCAAAAATGCTTGAGATCCCACCTGTTCCGTACTTAGAAAAACAATCATTTTCAAAAGTTTTCTGAATTTCAAAAGTGCTGAATGAAACGAAATATTTGGAATTCAAACAGATTTCAGGTTTTAATACTCAGAAAATATTAAATACAGAAAGTGGAGAGGGTGCTTTTAAATGTACAAGATACAAATACAGGTGCAGGTGAGCGTGTGACAGAACTCACCACATCTCCCTGTCTCGTGTCCTTCCCTGAAGCAATGAGAAAGTAGTTCCAGGCCAGCAGCATCAGGAGAACCAGCGGGAACATATAGAGCTCAAAATTCCACACGACCACAACAAAGAGCTGCAGAAAGAGGGAATCAAATGAATGAACAAACAAAAGGAAAGAACATTGTTCTGAAGATGCATTTATAAAACACACACATTAAAACACATCAAAAACATAAAATCTAAAGAACAAAAAGACCAACATTTGTGATTTATTGCACCTTTTTATATTTTTTGGAAAACTGTTAGAAAATCACATTTTTCTAATCTCTAAATTTAATTTCTTCATATCTAAATTCGTTTTTTATTGGATACCTTTAGAACACCTGACAACCAGTAATACATAACAGTAACACAATGATTATTTTTCACAATCTGTCATGTGTGAGCACAGATGATGCTTTTAAAGTCTTTCAGTGTGAAAACACAATGAATGAGTCAATCATCTGCAACAAAATCTCATTCTCCTTAAATAACATTATAAAGACTCAAAAATACAGCAAAACACCTGTTTCTGGTCTTACTCTATAGTAAATGTGACCCTACTGCCCATCACCCCACGGATTCAGCCAAATGTGCACATGCTCCGCAGAGGGAAACAGAACCTGACCATAAAAAGGAGAAAACATGGAGTAGTAATTTGATATTTTGGTTTTTAGCTTTATTTACTGAAAAAAAGGAAAAATCTCCACACTTTGATTGTTTCTGTGAGACATATTTACAGCTAAGCAAAAATCACAGCATCACAGCCATGCCATTATATATTATAATATTATTGTGTAAGTATTCATGTTTTAGAAGTTCTGTTAAATAAAAACAAGCATCCTCATACAGTATATGAAATGCACTTACACCACACATCCACAGACAGGCTATAATATACCCCACAAAGACCTCGCTAGATTTGAAAAGTTTACATAACATTAAATTACACCGGACCGGACATGCCCACAAACACTCAGTGGAAAATCTCTGAATCTTGCAGTAACAGGTTAGATGTATTTCCGTGCCCTTCACACTATCCATTACAGCACTGCTGCCTAACGCACACACACACTGAACACTGAGGGGGGAAAAAGACATGGGGCACAAATTAGGCACCTCTAAGGTGCATAATATATATGTGCTATCAACACCGGTTCAAATGTCATCTTTAAATGGCCTCTCACAATTTTAATATTAAAACTTTAAATACATTTTGAAGAAATGAATTTGCCACATTTGAATAAATCAGAAAACAATGGATCAATACAAGTAAAAACGTAAATCATACACTTAGCAATCAAGTATGTATAAAACATAGCAATAACGTAAAGTATAAATTATGCAATAAAGGAACTAATCTGAGAATTTGCATACAGGAAAATATGCAATATGCATAAGCTGCTGACAGAAAAACACTGCCCAAGGAAGAAAAAAAAAATCTGTAACATTTGGTATTTTAGTACCTGCTCCTATAAAGCAAACACATTTCTTGCAAAATCCAGCAAAACATCTGCAGTATGTCCCATTAATTAGAGCAAAATATATTTTTCATACAAAGTAATTAGAATTTCCTCACATTGAATTAATATCTTCCATCTGTGCATTCATAAAATCATAATGACTTAATTTAGTATTGAAAATATTGAAAATATAACAGATCAGCCTTCAACATACTTTGACAGATTCTCTTCTATTTTTTGGCCCCTGACTCAATTAAAACATTTTTAAATTACAAAATACACTCTTTGGAGTTTAAAAGCAAGTCACAATCGCTCACAAAGAAAATCTATTTCTTTGTCTCTACTCCGCAGCGTCCATCTTGTTTTCATATGCCTAGTGGATCCTTAACCTGTCGCTGGACACCATTCTTAAGTTTGGTTATTGTAGCTGAGGGCCAGAGTCTGATTGACAGCTGATGTTAGCCGACACCTCGCCTGCTTGGAAGTGACCGTTCTCTTTTTCACACAACCCAGCGGCTAAGAGAGAGATGCCCAGAGTTCTGGGGCCATTCTTCCAGCCCAGACACTCATATCACCCCCAGTCCCCCCCGCTGAGAGCCCTCCTCAGGGAGGGAAGGGCCACGGACCCCAAAAAGCAAACTATAGGGGAAGAGAAAGGTTCGGGTGAAAGAGAGGAAAGAGAAACCGAATCTGCAAACACACGACAAGAGGCTTTGTCAGAGCGCATCCAGGTGTTCAGCGTTCAGTTCTCCGGCAGTTCTCCATTCCGGAGCCACAGCGTTCAGTTTCCCGTTCCCCCGTGTGAGTTCCTGTACTTCAGAGCCGCGATGTACTGCTCAGGGCACGTACAGTAACCTCTCCACCTGCACATGTCCCGTATTACAATGATTCAGCGAGCCTCAGGACCAACAGTAACCTAATACAGACCATGACATCTATTCATTAAACGCCATCTGAAATGTAATTTCCTGTCAGTCCATTAATCTACAAAAAGCACCACAAGAAATCCACAAATCATTATTGCTGTTACCATCAATGTCTATTAGAATTTAACTTTGATTCGGTGTAATATAACAGGACAACAAGGATTCTTGTCAAAGAGGAGGACATCACAGGCGATACGGGAGACAAAGATGTCATTCTTTTACTCGAGTAGAAGAAAATGCTTACATCTATTGCTTAAATTATTACTTTTTTCTAAAATTAGGGTATGTTAGAATAAAAAATGAGTTTATGCATGGAATTAACAGGAAAGAACTGAATCTGAAGCAAGAAGCGTTTTCTTTCACTTCCCTAATGAATTTCACTAAACAACTAAGTGACATTAGCATTTGCATAAACGCTGGCTACATCCATCTCTCACATCAAGTAGCATGTAAATTTGATTTCATTTTAAATATCTATTTGATTTTATCCAAGCGAAAGCACTTGAGATTAAGTCCCGTAACAAAAGCCGTTGCTCTAACTGGGAGAACGATCTGAATCGGCCAAGTGTTTCAGCATCTCGCTGGATTTTTGGAATGGAGGATGGACACGTTTTGGCAGCCAATTTCAATATCATTTTGGCACTTTGTGTTGTGGAGTGCAGGCTTGAGCACTTCAGAGAAGGCATTTGAGAATTAACACATTAAAAGTGTGTTACCAACACAGCCTACAACAGCCCCTGTACTTGGACTTCAGAAATTAAGTCGTCACATTGTGTTGATTATTTTAAATAGTGCCAACGGTGGGTAAAAATATGCCAAATGAGAGGCTGATTATGGACGTCAATAACTCATCTGCTTTTTGGCTGGACTCGTTAGGTGTGGATGTTTGGCTTGAGTGATGCCGCACTGCCATCTTCTGGCATATCATGAAACACTTGCGTTCGTTGTTCTTCAGACCCAGTATGATTTGATCTAAATCTAATTAGAAAGTTATTGAAATAGAGCAACCTTAAAATATGTGCTAAATCATACAAGCTTCACTATTGGCTGGTGATTACAGTTCATGTCAGCTTTCAACATTTTCAGCTATAAACATCTTAAGGTCTATCAACAAAATCTATAGTCTAAATTATATATTGTGTTTTTGCTATTTTGTACATTGTCTATTTTGTATATTTGTATATTATTCTTTAAAAAATAAAAACATTCTCTGACCCGTCGGCTGACAAGTGACTTGAAGCAGAAAGGTGCCACCTTGTAGCACTCAGCGGGTTGTAATCGTGAAGACACACACCAGAGCATTTGTTTTTCTTCTCCCGTCTCTTTGATTTGGGGGTAAATTATATATTGTGTTTTTGCTATTTTGTACATTGTCTATTTTGTATATTTGTATATTATTCTTTTTATTGTCTGTGTCCTGTCTTGTCGCTGTCATTCTGTTGCACTGTGGAGCTTCTGTCACTAAAACAAATTCCTTGTATGTGTAAACATACCTGGCAAAAAAAGCTCATTCTGATTCTGATTCTGATCTGTGGAAATTCATTTATAAACTATAATAATTAACAGAATAAATCATAATAATTCAAATGAATTTTCAACAGGACATTATTTCAGTTTCAGTCAGTAAAAAAAAGAAAACACTATAACTAAAATCCACTTGCAACACAAATCTATGGGGTGCTATGGGGTACATTGCTCTATAGAACGTTGTAAGCCATAACTGTGAACACATTATGTATTTATATATTATATTATATTATATTATATTTCTGGGCACTCCCACTGATAAGAGTCCTACTTTACCCCACATAAAAGAGCCGGGTATCATTCATTACCTCTCCCCTTCCAATATATCTCCTTCTTCTTACCCTCTACACACACATACACACACATACACACACACACACACACACACACACACCACTCTTATTCCCCACGACACACAATACCTGCTCTATTTGCTCCCAATCCAAGGCCAAATTGCAGGTAGAGTTACGGCAAATTTGTTTGGAGGAAGAGTCGGTGCGGGAGCAATAAGGAGCTGGAGGGGTAGAGTGGCGCGCGGGGAGGGCTGGCACAGAGCGGTCTTTATGAGCACCACTCTGCCAGCCAGAACAATGGCCCATATTCACCCAGCGCAAACGCTCAGCTTACAGGTGTTCATGGAGAGGGGAGGCAGACGCGCACAAACACTCACGCTGACACCCACACACACTTGAACGAGCACATGCACACACACGCATACTCTCCTAGCTTTGTCCATTGTGGATATGCCATGAGCTGTGTCGTCTTGACTGGCTGGCCATTATCGAATGTGTGTGCGATCATGAATATACGGCTTACAAAAGTTAACACACACATGTAAAGATGAAAATTATGACTATTTTCAGTGATGGCTGTCGCCCATTGGTCGTCAAACAGACAAAGTAATGCCATTTTTTAATAAATTAATATTTTCATTCTGCAAAGATATTCAGTTGATCAAAGGTGACAGTAAAGACATTTATATTGTTACAAAGATTCCATAAACTATGTTCTTTTGAACTTTCTATTCATCAAACATTTCAGAAAAAAAAATTATAATAATCACGGTTTCTACAAAAATATTAAGTAGCACAACATAAGAAATTTTTCAGCCAATGATGACTGTTGGCCTTTAGTTGTCAAATAAATTAATATTTTCATTCAGCAAGGATGCATTAAATTGATCGAAAGCGAGAGTAAACATATTTATATTGTCACAAAATATGTATTTCAAATAAGCTATGTTCTTTTGAATTTTCTATTTATCAAACTATCCTGAAAAAATAGTCACCATTTCCACAAAAATATTAAGCAGCACAACTGGTTTCAACATTAATCATTTAAAAAAAAAAAAAATGCTTGTCAAATAGGTAGTCCAACCCCCAAACTAATGCCTTTTTAAAAACAAACTAATACTTTCATTCAGCAAAGATGCATTAAATTGATCAAAAATAACAGTAACAAAGAGAAACTTTGTTTTGTGAAAACAGCACAACTGTTTTCAACATTGATAATAATAAGAAATGTTTCGGCCAAGTACGACTGTCAGTCATTGGTCGTCAAACATATAGTCCCACCCCCTAACTGATGCCATTGTATGGTTGTGTCAAACAGGTCTGGATGCCTAAAAATTCTGAACATAAAAATGGCCTACTTTGTGTATTAAACTGGGATCCAACACAATATTTTACTTCCATACTTTACCTTTATGAAAGGAGCAGAGTATTTGGAGCACCAGCAAACAAAGAAAAAAATTTTTTTGAAAGAGTTTCTGCAACAAAATCCCAACAACATCAACAAAAACACCAATACTACTTCAAAAAAAAGCTAAAAACAAGAACTCTAAAATGTCAAAAAGGCACAGACCTAAAAATACCAGAATAGCAAATCACAGCACTTGCCGCCGCCGCCACTCGCAGCTGGTTTTATCTGAGCATCGCAAGCAGCCCCTTTGCTTTGGCTAACCTTTGTGCGGCAAGCACCGGAGGTTCTGCAACTCTTGAATGCGAAATCACCTCCGTCTGACTATTGTATTCTTTTGGCTTACAACTGTCAACGGCTGACAGAACAGCACAGATGTGGGTCTCAGCGCAGCGGTGAAGGCTCACCTGAACCAGATGGCTGGTGATAAAGAAAGAAATCAGTGTGATGATTAAAAGAGCTCTTAAGGAGGGAGATTTAGACTGTAAAGAATAGCATTACCAGCTAATGGGACAACTGTGAAAAAAATACAAAAAAAAACAAAACTTTTTTTTCCTTCTTTTGTAAAGCTATTTTTTATAACTTTGGTAGTTCAGGTCAGACGTACTGAACTGAATGTGACTGAATAATAATTTTTATAATAGCATCTGAACATTAAGAACAAATGTAATGTAATTGTTTTTGTTTTATTCTCCTCAAATCTCTTGACATTTCTTCCTCTGACATTTTCATTGATGTCTTTCCCCGACAACCATGAAGGAAAAGAAAAAAAAAGTTCAACTAAAATGTTAGCTGATCGATACAGCTGTCCCTCCGCTCACGCGTGTGCCCTCGGCTTTTGCTTTCGGAAGTGTACCGAAATTAAAATGTGTCAAGCAGCAAATGTTAATGGCCTACCCAGCGACACTTAAAGACACGCGAGTCCCAAAACAGACAGGCCCTACAGCAAATTATGCAGCATCACAGGCAAAGATTAGCCAGCATGTCCTGTGCTAGCATTTAGTCACACAGCCCACTCACAAAGGGTGTCCTTTTCATGAAGGTTCAACTGTCCAATTACAATCTGAAGGTGCACCACGCTATGAAAGAGACTGTCGTGAATTCAGACGACTTCACCCGAGGTGCCAGAGTATTACTGGAGATCTGAGAGGACTGCTGGAGGATGTCAAAGACAAATGGGCAAAATTCTGGACATTTTTAACACGACAGACGGGGAGATGGGAAATGTGTGCACAGGAACTAATGGATCACCACAAAACCTGTCAGTATATTTTATAAAGTCTAGTGTATGCGAAGTGGCCCCAGAAAGTATTTGGCACTTAAGATACACCTAAAATGTTTGAAAATCACTGCATTAGAAACAAAATACTAAATGAAGCGGCAATTATTTTTAAGAAAATATATAGAAATGCACTTTTGAAGCAAAACATTTCAAAGAAAAAAGTTTGTTAGGTTTTGAATGATGAAACAATAGATATACTGTTAAAAGTATAGACAAATGTACAGTATCTGGATACTTTCTGGTTGTCAAAGTGGTGTTAGTGGATCATGTTCATAGTTAATGTGATCAGCTAAATCTATCAGTTATTCGTGTGTGAACGAAGGGGAACTTATTTACTTCATTCACTAAAGTGATCTTGGCAGGAATTGGTTGCAAAAATGGCTCAGAAAAATGATATTAACTCTGAGAAAAGAAACAGAATTGCGATCTACAAATCTGCAACTAATAACAAAATACTTGACTACTCTTCTCGAGTCTTTTTTGCAACCAACTCAAGGTCATTTTAATGAATGTATAAAGTTCTCCTCAGTTTATATTATGTGTCCTAGAGTAACCACAGGTGTACTTCATCACTCTGAACATGATCCACTAATGTTTGACAACCAGAAAATATCCAGATATTTATTTATTTTTTAAAACGAATACAATGAAATTCAATTGTGGCCCAACACAAATGTGTCCAAATACATTCTGGAGCCGCTGTATGTGACTGATGGTGTGGTTGAATGCATACTGGTTCTTACCAGAAAGGCACAGATGCTCCTCTGAGGAGACTCCCACTCAAAGCAGCTGTTGATATAGCAGCCAGCATTGATCAGGAACATGATACAGCGCCTCACTCTGTTGAAGTTCTGCAGCAGCAGCTGAGTGACAGAACAACAGTGACATTTCACAATTAAACTGATTCACACTGACAAAACAACCAAACTAAAATATTTTTTTAAATAAGGAAAATTCCCTTTTTTATACTATATACACTACCATTCAAACTTTTTTTTAAAGAAATCAGTACTTTCATTCAGCGAAAGTTAATACGTTTCATTTGTCAAAAGTGACAGCAAAGACATTTACAATGTTACAAAAGATTTTTATTTTTTAAATAGATAAAAGTTGTTCTTTTGACTGCTTATTCATCAAAGAATGAAAAAAGAATCACACTTTAAGTGATTCTTCATTAAATAGCTGCTTTCAACATTGATCATAATAAGAAATGTTTCTTGAATATCAGCATAGAATGATTTCTGAAGGATTATGTGACGCTGGCAAATGGAGTAATGGCTGCTGGAAATTCAGCTTTGCCAACACAGCAATAAATTACATTTTTAAATTTATTAAAATAGAAAGCAGTTATTTTAAACTGTAATAATATTTCAATATGTGTGTGTGTGTGTGTGTGTGTGTGTGTACCTACTTAACCATATTTTGGGGACAAATTTGTACCCAAAAGTGAGCTAAACCTGACAAAATCTCCAAAAACCTCCCTTTGGGGACGTCCTTATTTGTAAAACTGGTATAAAAATAAAGTAAACAATTTTTTTTTAAATTGTAAAAATGCAGAGAGTTTCCTGTAAGGGGTTGGTTTAGGTGTAGGGTTGGTGTAGGGCGATAGAAAATACAGTTTGTACAGTATAAAAACCATTACGCCTATGGAATGTCCCCATTTAGATAACTAAGTAAACGTGTGTGTGTGTGTGTGATTACATAAAAGCTGTTTGGCAAACATACAAAAACATTTTAAAAAAATCTTACAGACCACAAACTTTTGAACGGTAGTGTATATAATATAAATTTTAAATGATCATAATTTTAGTCATTGCTTATAAATTGATGTTGAAAATCTTAGGTCTAAAAGCACTACAATAATTGACTTTCAGCATTTAGAAATAATGGGAAAAGTGAAGTTAAGGAATAACACCAAAAATATAATGCAATTAAATATATTTATTTGTCATGTCTTTTTAATAAAATGGTCTAATTCATGCTTCTGGGTGCGGGTGAACTGAAAATGACCGCTGCTTCCTATGTTCACAGGAAGATCAAACGCTCCTGCTCGCATTATGGCTTTAAAATGCTACGGCTTTGATCATAGTAAATATGTGAAGTGTAGGATTCGGGCCATCCCTTTAAAGTAGGCCATTTCTGTTTGTCATTTGGGATTAATCAAAGTACATTTGAGGAGAAATACAATACCAAACTACTAAAGAATAAAATATATCTGAGATGTTTGACAAAATGAGCTTCAGCAGTCGAAAGGACAGTATCAAGAAGTAAAAGCAAATCTTGTGGAGATAAATTTGATATGTTGCCCTCACTTTTCAGTTCGTGTGCACGTCTTGCTGTCTCACTCGCAAACAGTTTAGGTGGGGGGCAAATTCACACCGAAAAGTGCAGAGTGGGCACTTTCTAGCATGCATTCAGTTCTGCTTTATTGCGTGACAGATAGAGAGAGTGTCTGTGTGTGTGTGTTTGTCCCAAGCAGTGTCTCAGTGACAGGTCTGACTTGTTACCTGTTTGGACACTCGCGGCTCCTCTTCGATGTATTTCTGCTCGATGGGAATCAAAGTTCTCAAGCCGGCTTTTACCTGCAACATATAAACTTCATGCATAATCCAGAGTTCAAGACATGATCACGATGCATCATTAACGATCTAATATATCAAGACATCCCTCCATTTCACACACTCCACACCACACGGCCATGTGATGCTCTCTCAGACTCCCGCCTAAAATGGCGGACGGACACACACACAGCGGTACACAGACACACAAATAAAAGGCTGAGGAAAGGGGAGTCTTCAGTAATTAAAAGAGAGAATGAGGACAGGGACAGACAGCCCGGGAGAGGCTGAAGAGAACAAGCAAATAAAAGAAGTGAAAAACGCTCGAAAAAAGCAAGCGAGTAAAAGAGAGTGGGACTTACAATGTTATAAATCACGTCTATTTCGAGAAAGATGACCCCTTTGGTTGGTCCTGTCAGTTCCTTGCTTTTCAAGGCGTAAGCTTTGCGTTCTCCATTTTGGATCTGCGGGAGAGGGACATGACAGCCGTCTGTCTGGCAATACCCAGCTGAATACACTCTCCCTGTGACCTTTGAACCCCAGCTGCTGCATCTGACAGAGAGCCCAAAACAACTGTGGCGGCTCTGACAAGTACCTGTTCATTACGGCCCGACCACTGTCAGCCGCAAATTAACTATCCTGGGGAATCAGCCTGGGAGCGCACATTGCGTCCCCCCTTATCTTTTCTTTCTTCTCTGTTTTTGTTAGTAGCTTTTTTCCCCCCAGTGTTTTTCTCACTTTCACATCTTACTCTATGATTACTCAGATCAGTAAAGGTTAGACACATCCCCCCTCCCCCCCAACATTTTTTGTAAACTTGTGTGTGTGTGTGTGTTTTTCTCACTTTTACATTTTACTCTGATTACTACAATCAATAAAAGTTAGACACACGCCAATTTTTTTTTTATATAAAAAAATAAAAGAAAAACTTTTTTTAGTGCATTTTTCCAATTTCAAACTGATTCATTCTTGTAAGAAAAAGTCTGCAAGCTCAAAACTTACATTTAACAACGGTATAGCCACTTTGCCCAAGAAGTCGGCACTTCGGTCTCTGTCTTCGTCATAGACAGTCACCTCTAAGACTGAGTGGATGTCTTTCACATTGCTAGTTGAAGAAAAAGGGGTAGGTGAAGAAGTCATCGACTAATATTAAACACTGAAAAGATCTTTCAAGTCATGACAAAAAAAATGTGATTCATCTAAATCCTTGGTGGCAATCTCCATTAAAAAAAGATGCTGCAATTCTCCACTTGAAATGCTATCTTTGAAAAGTAGGCTAAAGAGGAGAAGTCTAATGAAAGAAAATGAGGTTATTCTTTAAGAGATGAGCGCTCCTAGGAGAGGCTAGATTACCCAGCTTTCCATGGGAATTCACAAATGAATTTCCAGCCGTGAAGATTGAAAGATTATGAAAAAAAAAACATCAACCTCTAGATATCGAACTAATATAAGAAATTATGTATGGCACATTATCAAACAGCACAATGGCTGTACTTGCAGAGGGAGTGTAATCTCAAACAAAAAGTTAATTTCCTTCTTAAAGAAAAAAGTTTACTTACGTGCCACATTTTCATCTACCAATACAAAGCTTAATTAAATAATCCTGACTACATTATCCTGTAATCCTCAGCTCTCGGATGTATATCTCTATAAATCACATAGCCCATAAATACGGTATTTATAACTAAGCTTTTTCAATACACTGAATTCAAAATATATTTTTCCCACTTTTCATTTAATATCTTTTTATTTGGTTTACAATTACAAATTATATAATTTTCGAAATAGATAAAAAAATCAATCAATTGCAAATTAATCATGATTTAATTTGCAATTATCATATTCTATGCAGACTTCAAAATATTTACATTTTATACATTTACTTTTTTATATCAGCATTTTATATACTTTTATCAGTAGTGTAGTGTACTTGAAAATATATGATAAATTGTGAGACTGAAAATATGTGATTAAATACAAATGCAAGCAATCTAGCACATGCAGATACACGCTTTTGACACTTACAACGTGAAGACTTTGTTCCACTCTGGGTTGAGGTTTTTGTACACGGTGTGCGTCTGTAACCGATCGTTGCTGAGCTCCACTACACAGAAGGGGTCACTCTTGCCTGTGAGGGACACACACACACACACATTAACTTTATCAGTTTCATTGAATTTACTGTGGTGTAATCCACTGGGTGGTGCGCTGGGGGGAATAACTACCTGATAAAGGTGATGGGACAGTGAGCCTGAAGGGCTGGATCAAACCACACTGCTGTCTTTACCCAAACTAAAGCTTCAGCAGCAACTTATCACTGTGGAGCTGATTTGATATATTCATTTTGCCCCTGTGTGGTGTCGTTTGCTGTGGTTACACCGATAGAGAGGTTTGCACACAGGCAGATAAGCATTTCAGCCTTTGCGCTGCCCTAGAGCACTGTAAGGACATCTCTATCTCCGTCTGGTGTGAACACACACACATAGCTGGTCGTAGATGGGAATGATGACTTAAAAACACATGAACTGAATGTGGGAAATTTGTAGAAAAATTTCCAGGCAAAATATATGGATATCATTGTAGATATTATCATGAGGCTTTCCGGTTGCTGACAGGGCATTCACATCGATAAATTAAAAGTGAGACACTTTTTAATAATCCTTTTTATCAATATATTTTTAAAAGTTCAATAGAATATTTTAATTCATGTACGAAATGCATTATTATAAGAAGTTGACTCTAGAGACATATTTATATAATCCACTGTCCTACATGCTTTGAAATAGACTATTAATATACGCATGTAAATAAATGTTCATAATTTAAAGGAATATTGTTCTCAACAAAGACTTAAACAACAAACTCTTCATATCAGCTTTGATCTAAACTTTTAGTCATTAAACAAATCTCTGAACAAAACAATTGGGAGCACTTTTGTTGTTTGTTGCAGAGCATAATTTTTAAAAGCTGGGGCCAAAAATAACATCCATAATGGTAATTTTATAACGTGCTGCGAAGTTAAAATGCTGTATGAAACACTTCACTTCCCTGCATGCGAATAAAAGAAGCAAAGGCATTTAGTTGACAAGCAAAATAAATGTCACAGTGATCAATGGAAAGCCCTTGCTGTCACCAGGCATATCAATTTCAGGGGTATATTGATCAGACTGAATATTTTTTTTAATTCACCGTTTTTATACTCAGATGTATTTAAATGCAGTGATTACGCTGGTATGTGTCTGATATAATAAAATAAGTTGACTAAATTGTTCCTACCAAAATCTAGATTGTGAATTTAATTTTACACAAAAAGTGTGTACAGTATATTTTACAGTATACTGTACTTTTATGGAGTATTAGAAAAAATACAGCAAAACAAGTTACAGAAATTCAGCTAGGAGATGAAATTATGGATTCACATTTTTATTTATTACATGAAAAAGTGTTTGCAAAAATAATAAAAGCATTTCAAGCATCTCATTTACAAAGTATTCACACAAATGTTTAATTTGCCATGACATCTAGTAATTGTGTGTATTTTCATCATTCAAAAATAATTTGCATCTGCTTAAATAAATGTATATTGATAGGCGCAAGAATGTACCACCCTATTCAATATCCACGCGGTGACACTCGGTCATCCTTGGCGACAAACTACTACGTGTTCGTGAGGCAGCTGTCTGAGCAAATTACACGCTTCGCACTGAATGAAACTTTGACTCCCCAGGTGTGGGAGACGCTATCCGTGGGTTAATTCTGGGCAAATCCTCACAGACCGGCGAGATGAGTTCAACCTCATTCCGGCTGCAATTTGATGAGCGTGCGGCACGCTGACGTACAAAGCAGTAATTACATTTTTCAGGTCTGGAAGGCGTTTTAAATGAAATGCAGGAACGGTGTTAAGCAGAAGTACCTGCATGAGAGGAGCATTTAACCGCCCATAGGATTAATATATACAAACACACTGATGGCAGCGAGGGCAGAACAGTTCCTACTTTAGTTTGAAAACTGATTGTTAATGAAATTGCCGACTGCCAGAGTAATGTCTGCATCCAAAGCGATCTATGTGAAGTAGTGAGTGGCTCTATTCAGAAGGAAGGCAGTCTCCTGTCCCTAAATACTGTTGGTTTTACACACTGTCACCATTTATCCTGCTGGCCTGCAGTGGAGGCACTCCAGATAAAAGCCTCAATTAATTACAATGAAAAACAGACAGAAAGGAGGGGTAGGACAAAAAAAAACACACACTCGGTGGTGCAAGAAAGAGAACTAAGATTTCCCTCTCTTTTTCTTTTTCTCTCGGCCACATTATCTTTTATGTCCACTCTCCTTCCCTTCCACTTTTCCCGGACTCTCCCTGTCTCCAGTGAGCTCTCTATTAGAGGAGGCACTGTTCCGTGGCCCGTAACCTTGTTGGCTGACACCTCGATGCCAGGGCCGATTGAGACGGTGAGTCCGTGAGCGAGTCGGGGCTCTTAGAAAAGCTTTGTGCGCCGGCGCTTTGTGGCGGGAGAGGAGTGTGAAATCAGAGCTCATGAGGAGGCCACGGTTTCCCAGGGAACGCCAGACCGTGCTACGAGGTCAACATAGTGGGCCGGACCCCCGGAGAGGAGCGAGTAAAGGGGCGATTGCAGAACTGTGCAGCGAGCGGGAAGGGGAAGGCTGAAGAGTGTGAGAGGGGAGGGGGGTGGTCTGCCATTGAGCATGTCTTAATTAAAGGCGTCGATTAGGCGATTAGAGAGACGGTGAACGCAAAGCGCTTAGCGGAGAGGAACCTCGCGAGATGCTCCACCTTAAGAGTGACGGTGCTAATGACCTCTACGTCTCTGCCTCTAATTCTCTCTGTCTCTCACGCTCTCCCTCTGTCTTTTCGCTCTTTGTCACTCCTGTTTATTTCTGCCGCCTCACACCTTGTATGCAACCGATTGTGCAGCCTTGATTAATATTCCTGTGCTGCGATTCTCAGCTTCATTTCCCACACAAGTGGTCAAATCAAACTCACAACTGACTTTTCCTGCAAAATCGCTAAAGCTACGCAAATATTTTTCAGTGTTCAATATTTTTAATAGTCCCAAACTCGCGACAATGATGCTATCTGTTTGTCTGACCAATGGTGGATGATTTGGAGTGTTTGAGAACAACCTTTATTTTTGCAATTCTGTTGGATGTCATTAGTGGAGCAAAACGTACACTCTTCATCTTTAAAGAAATAATTTACTTAAAAATGAACGTTCTGTCATCAGTTAATTACCATGTCTTTCCAAACTGGAATGACTTTCTTTTTAGTGTCTAACACAAATGTAAATACTAAGTAGAATGTTAAAGCTAGGTTTTTTTTTTTTATTCTATAAATTGAATATATTGCAGACATTGGAAAGGTTGTTTTCTAGATACTGTGACTCCGTAGTGTTCAATGCAAGAAACAAACTCTCATGGGTTTGTAGCAACATGAGGGTGCAGAAATTATTTTGTTTTATTTTGGGATGAACTACACTACCATTCAAAAGTTTGGGGTAAGATTTATTTTTAAAAAGAAGTCTCTTATGCTCACCAAGTCTGCATGTGTTTGATTAAAAATACAGTAAAACATAACATAAAATATTATTACAATTTAAAATAAATGTCATCTATTTTAATATATTTTTAAATGGATTTTATTCCTGTGATGGCAAAGTTGAATTTTCATCAGCAATTACTTAATTTTTCAGTGTCACATGATTCTTCAGAAATCAGTCTAATATACTGATGTGATGCTCAGTAAACATTTCTTATTATTATCATTGTTATTATTGTTGTTGAACAGTTGCACTACTTATTTTTGTGGAAACCGTGATACATTTTTTCAGGATTCTTTGATGAATAGAAAGTTCAAAGAACACAATTAATTTGAAATAGAAATCTTTTGTGACATTTTAACTTTTGATCAGTTTAATGCATGATTGCTTAAAAAAAGTGTTAATTTCTTTAAAAAAAATTTTTTTTTTTAACTCACTGACCCCAAACATTTGAATGGTAGTGTGTAGGGCTGTCGCGATTCGTCGATTTTATTCGACTATTCTATTTTTTTAAATCCTCGACTTCATTTTGCTCGCGTCGACTAACCGGTAAAAATACCGGAAATGGCGCATATCACAGACGAGAATGTATAAAACACATTATTAGTCTGTTTTCCAAGGCTGCATGATACATTAAACCCATTTTTAAATCATAATTAAAGGGGTCATATGATGCTATTTTAAAGATCATTATTTTGTGTATTTGGTGTAACAGAATATGTTGACATACTTTAATGTTCAAAAAACACATTATTTTTCAAATACTGTACATTATTGTAGGTTCTCTATGCCCCGCCTCTCTCAAACGCTTCGTTTTCTACAAAGCCCCCTCCTTTGACAAGCGCAGTCCGCTCTGATTGGCCAGCTGACCCAGTGCACTGTGATTGGCCGAACACCGCAAGCACGCGTCGGAAATGTAACGCCCCTTACCATAATCGCGAGCTTCATCTTTCAAAATAAATGTAAAGACAGAGCCCGAAAGGGGAACAGAGTCCCGTGACAGACACAGTGATGAAGCTGGTATGTGTTTGCAGTACACAAGCCACGGTTAAGACAGCTGACTCCACTGTGATCTCTCTCTCTGGCTGCATCAACACTACTGCTGTTCCTGAAACCACGCCTTCTTTCTTTGCGTGCACATTTGGGCCGCATTATGCAAATATTTCCACATAGTGAGGTAGATATGTGGGGGCGTGTTAGAACGAGCCGTTTTAGGGGG
>NW_015642610.1:1045756-1048198 GCF_001515625.1 Sinocyclocheilus rhinocerous
TAATACATTATGTATTTTAACAGTTTTGTTCAATAAAACCATATGATTTCTTGCTTTTGGTACTTTATTTTAACTTTATTATTATTGCCTAATTGCTATTATATATGTATTTTAAGTCATTTTAAAGGCTATTGTTCACTTAGGTCTATTTTATTACGAAAAAAAAAAATATATATAATCCAGTTACTCAACTGATTACTCGAATCAACCGATTACCAGAATAATGGTTAGTGACAGCCCTAGTTCTCGTCCAGTATTAACATGACCCATCAATCCAATTAATTGATTTTATTTAAAAATTTTTAAAAAAAACTTTTTTTTTTTTTTTCAGAAATACTGTACATTTACATTTTTCTCCTAAATAAATTCTGGTAAATAATATTTCTGGTAAATACTTCCTTTAAACACTTTAAGTTGCACTTTACTTTTTTACTTTTGGATTTCATTTGGTTTAATGAAATATAGTTTAATAAAATATTCTTAAGTAAAACTGTTGATTTTTTGTGGGAAATTAATCGCTTAGATTAATCGATTAATCGATAAATTAGTCGATAGATTAATCGAAATAAAAATTGTCGTTAGTGGCAGCTCTAGTAGTGTGTTCATTTAAGCGATGTTAGAAGTCACATGGAAATATCTTATTTGAAAATAACACACAGAAACTGAGGAACAACTGATGATTCAGTTGCAATGAGGTCACAGTTAAAAACGGCCCAAAAAAAAAAAGAAGAAAAAAAAAACTAATACATTTAGATGCATTTTAATTCTGGTGTAGTATTAATAAAAAATGACTCAAAGTGAGTGTGTTTGTTAATATCTCACTCCGATTCTGAATAAGAATCAACTCACTGCAATTTGATAATTCATAGTGCCAGAAACTAGGCCTGCCCACTGCAGACCTAATTAAAAGTAAGAATTAATGGAAACCAGAGCAGACACACAAGAAAAAAAAATATGTTAAAGAGACACAGTGATCTCAGAAGCCAACAATCCATTAGCAGAGGGCAGAATGCAATATTATCAGCCTCCTGCTGACCATTCCAAGGGAAATGACAGTCTTTATCAGTAACTGCGGAAAACAGAGTGAGAAATCATATGTCAGGATCACTGTATGTGTGTGTGGGAGGGTTTTTCTTACCTGTAACATCAGCTGCCATCAGCCCCTCTGCTCGGATCACCTTCACCTGCACCATGCCCACATCTTTAATATTGTGAAAGGATCTGAGCAGACTCTGTTGAGGTCAAAGAAGGGAAAAAAAGCATTTGCAAGTATAAGAGACTCCATATCCACACAGCTGAAGAATATACAATAGTCCCAAGAAGCATTTGAACATTTAATTCACTTAAAAATCTATAATTTTCACTGCATACAATAACAGTATATTAATGAAAGCGATGAAACAAATGATGCTAGATGTTTTCTCAGAACTAACCTCACCTAAAAGAACATTTTGCTTGTATATGTGCTATATTTGATATATACAGTATATATTTTTAAAATACAGAAATACAGTAAATGACACTTTGTACTATGTACTATATGTAATAAATAATGATATTCCATTATATAAAGACATTTTAACATTTTCAAGTTTTAAATATATGTTTAAAAGTGAACACTTTTTACAGAAAGTGTTTAAATACTTTCTGTATATACTTTGTAAGCTTTAGAAATGCACTACTAACTGAACTACTTACTGAAACTATAACCAGCAATAGATGTGCAATATAGTAATATTGCTTTGTTTTAGACCAGTCATAGTTTAAACTTTATAAACACGTTTAAGCAGCCTAGAAAAATCCTCACGCATGATCTAGAACAAATACACATGCTTATAAAAAGTGAAAAAATCCAGGTTCACATGAATGAGAAGAGGAAAATCAATGAATAAAGCCAAAATAAAAACGAAATGAAAATGAATAAAACAGTGCTGATGCGAAACCCGAGTTATTTAAATTATCAATTCATTTTCAGAGTGCATGTGTGTCTATACTCACGTCCATGTGCCTCCGAAATAGAACTATGTGAGCAATTAAACAAAAAGAAAAACAGAAAATACTAGCAGAGACGCAACTAATTTCTAAAACCGTAAATCTTCAGGAGGTGGATAAACTGCTCAAAGACAAGTGCATCAGCAAAGACACTTAAGCATGATTTATGAGCGAGTCAATTACGCTCATACCGATAAAAGCCTCTCATTGAGAGACCATAATACTCCATTACAGTTCCTTTGTGTGTCTTTTGTAGCATTAAAGGGGCTGACATTTAGCCATGAAACAAACTAGGCACCACACACTAACTGTGTGGCCACAGCATGAGCAATCTCTCTCTCTCCCCCGACTCGTCTTTCTCCTCATTTTATAGTGTGTACAGTTTTGTCAAACAAAAAGAATAGCAAAAACACGCCTATAGTAATTAAATATCTAAAAAAAAAAAAAAAA
>NW_015642610.1:1051141-1051437 GCF_001515625.1 Sinocyclocheilus rhinocerous
GTTTTTCTCCATATTTTATAGTGCGTACTGTTTGTCAAACAAAAAGAATAGCTAAAGACACACCTATAGTAATTAAATACATACAAATGAATTTCTTTTACAAAAAGATGAAAGATGACTTCTGTTTAGGAGAAACAGAAATAAGATCCTAATATTGATAATATCTATCCTGGAGTTTCAAAAGAGATCTCAACAATGTCTCAGATTGTGTCAGTATACAAAAAAATTAATAAATAAATAAAAGTCTCGGTATACAAAAAAAAAAAAAAAAAAAAAAAAAAAAAAAAAATTTTTTT
>NW_015642610.1:1051558-1054165 GCF_001515625.1 Sinocyclocheilus rhinocerous
AGGGTGCATGTGAATAGTTGCCAGGTTTGGAAAAAAAAAAAAAAAACCCGGTAAAAAAAAAAAAAAAAAAAAAAAAATCTGAATCAAATTTTTTCTAAAATAACATTGTATTTAATAGCTCTAATATTTAAAATTTTAAAGCTCTCTTATGCTAACAAATATCTTAATTGTTTATTTTTATTTTTCCTAAGTAATTTAAATGAAACGAAGCTTAGAAGTCTTCTGAGCTATAAAAGAGCAACCTCTGAGAAATAAAACTTTCCGTGCAAGTGTGCCTAATAAATGCACAGAAATGGAAAGTTGTCCATTAAATTAAATAAAATATGTCTGTACACCTCTGCCCTCTATATAAACCACAGTAAAAGTCGAAGAAATTCTTGTGACATTTCCAGACGGACACTTTCAAATGCGAGTGAATGGAGCTGGACTGACAGAGATGACACAATCTCACTGGTGTGCCGTCAAAAGCACTGGAGACTTCACTTTAATTCACTTTTTGGCAATAAGCCCTACACATACCCAAAGGAATAATTATAATTTGAATTTCTCAAGCCGGGGCCAGGCTGCAGACTTAATTCATTATATACTCGGATTGGCTTTGCCTGTTATGAACGATATTATTGTTGAAAATCCTCTGATAGCAAACGAGTGGAGGGGGTGGGGGTGGAATCAAGTGATGATTGAGGGGGAAAATTTTTTTTTTTTCACATACATTCAATCCATGATTTCTCAGTAGATATCAAGGGCTTGTTATTTGTGATTATTGCAGCCTTGAAGAAAAGTGACAGATTTTTTGGGGAGGGAGCTGGTGCATTTCCATAGCAGAGGAATTTCAGTTTTGCAAAGGGTGCTGGCTTTTCAGACCCCTCAAAAGACAGGCAAGGAGATTGAAAAGCTCAGGAGATGAGGCCTCTTTATTTTTTTAATGAAAGGCTGAAGAATATATTTTCCCACCCCCCCTGGTTTTGGGGCCGGCAAGGCAAGGCCAACTCATATGGTACGCCAAGGAGGAGAGCGGTTTAGTCCCATTACAGGAAAGGGGTAGCGCATAAACACTTGCGCACACATGCACACACACACTCAGGGCCCCTTCTAACCCCCAACCAGACAGTAGGGACCGAAAAGCGAGAGAAGGGGAGGGGTGAGATGGCGGAGCTGTGTCTTGAGTGACAGCTTGTCACCGTGACGTCTTATTCCATCTCTGTTGTGGAGAAAATGAATGTCACCGCGCGGAGCCTTATGACTCGCTGTCATCTCGCAGGCGCTCACCTTTTATCAATGCTCTAAATAACATTTCAAGCCCACCGTCTCCAGCCGGACAATCCGGTCAGGGGACATTAAATCGGATGACTGTGAAATGTCATAATAAAAATGGAATGCTAACAGCTTCCACCCCCCTCTTCCCTGCCTCCCTCTTTTGCTGCTCTCTCACTCTTTTCCTCCTACTTCCCGTCCTTACACACACACATTGCTGTTCTTGTTCACATTTTGATTTGGAAGCGAGTGACAGGGCCAGAGAGGAACTGTGCGCCTCCACTTCAGCAGAGGTCACCCTGGGCCTGATGCCCATTAACGTCCATTACACACGAGTCGCCCGCACTCGCCCGGCTACTATTAAAATGCATAATTTCGCTCTGCTTACAACAACAGCTGTGAAGCGGAGATACAGTCCTCCTCTCTGGGAATATTGAGAAATAACTGCTTAAAGACTGAGATCAATGAGCTCCAAAGAAGATGCAATCATATTTGAGGCTCATCTTTTTCATTTTTTTAAATCGAGAATGACTAAAAGAATGTGATTAAATGCAAATCTATGAATAGAAAAGAGATATAAGCTCAAAAATTTTTCAGAAGCACAAAGACTTACATATATTATATATATACATATATTAATTCACATTTATTATTATGACTTATTGATTAAATTAAATAATAATAATTATTATTACTATTATTATTATACTAATTCATTAGAATTATACTAACTCATTGTTCATTATAAATTCATGTCAATGAATAGTTTTTATAAATTAATATGAATAAATAATGTATTATAATTCTATTGTTCATTGTTAGTTTGACAATTATTAGTTAAATGTAAAAAATTATTATTAATTATTACTATTAATATATTATGTGTTAGCTCATCAATTACTAGTTTTTATGTAAATAAAAAGTAAATAAAGTATTTTTCATTTTTAACTATTGCCTTAATTCTACATATACAACCTTCTGTAAAGTCTTACCAGCTTTTATCAGTCTTATACATTTATTGTGCGCACACAGAAAGATAAAGCTAACTCAACTTTAGGCAGATTTGTCTACTTAAAATAAAAACTTACATGAGTTTTTACCTATGTCATGTTGTAACGCTTGTGAAGTAAATGAAAGAGTTGGAGATGTGACATGTGACATGACGTGCTGAATGACAGGTAGATGACAATAGACGTCTTCATTCTCTGCCATTAACACACCTTGACAAGGCTCCCGGGCCCACACACCCTATATGCAAAGCGCTGATAGTCATCTGATATGCCTCCTCCACTTTAATGATGTATCTGAGGCTGGTGCAATGCTGCATTAAAAGACTTAATTGCATTCTGTGCA
>NW_015642610.1:1054373-1057243 GCF_001515625.1 Sinocyclocheilus rhinocerous
AAAAAAAAAAAAAAGACTGGTGTTGGGCAAGGTGAAATAGCTTTTCTTTTCATTTTGCACACCAGCCCCTCCCATCTCAGCGACCAGTACCCCATCTTTCCCCCCTTTCTTGTCAGGAGACGCATATTACTCTTTCCAATTCTGGTCCAACAGCTCCCCCTAGTGGACGTGGGGTGACAAGATGGCATCGAAGAGCACGACGCCGCTAACCCGTTATACGCACGGTTATGTAGGTCACCCGTCCACCGTTTGGCCTGTGGAGTGTTTTCCACCAGTACTTAACCGAAGATCAAACACATCTCCCAGCATGACTTCCCACTTCAATTAGAGCAAAGTATTGCGCACAAACCTGTTTCGCCAAGAACCAGGTTAGCGAAACGCGCTGGGCCTGCGGAAACAAACCTAAACACATTGGGCCTCTTAAAACAGTCACGATTCAGGAGCTTCTTCAGTCGCGTTACCCCCGAGAGCAGCTGTATCGAGTGTGAACAAAAAGTTGCCCTTTTGTTTCAGCCCTGTCCCTTTCTATTGGCATGTAAAGAGGTGGCAGAGAGCCGCAAATAGCGGCGAACGAAGGGTTAACAGGCTAAAGACAAAGCGAGAGGCTGGGAGCATTGTGCTAGAGTGAGGACTGGAGGGCCTCGGGGCCATGATGGGCCAAGGGCCTCCGCATAGGGACACTGGGCTCCTTTCAGCCCGGGCTTTTCAAGAGCACACCCTGCCTGAAAAGAGCCTGTCACAGCCCCCCACTACTGCTCTCCTTCACAGCTCTCTATCCCAATCAGCTCCTCTCTCCCTTTCCTCAGAGAGCTGCTATTTAGCATGTTTGTCTAGTCATATTTCTTGTTGGCTGTAGGCACACTCAAAGTGTTTTGAATATAAGAGCTGTGTCCTTACGTATCTGTGGAGAATCTCCTTCCTCTCGTGGAGGTCGTCCAATATGTTGACGGACAGGTCAGAAATGGAGACAGCAGCAGAGGCTGTGAGCGTGACCAGCAGCACCAGTGA
Organism: Sinocyclocheilus rhinocerous; assembly: GCF_001515625.1. Lineage (NCBI taxonomy): Eukaryota > Metazoa > Chordata > Actinopteri > Cypriniformes > Cyprinidae > Sinocyclocheilus > Sinocyclocheilus rhinocerous. The sequence goes on from NW_015642610.1 coordinate 1,055,382, forward strand.
GCCCTCACCCTCCTCCAGAGGCAGGTCCAGTCTGTGTGTGCACTCCTTTGAGAGAAGAGAGAGGTCCACCTGGCACCTGACACACACACAACACCATCATCATCAACATCATTACACAAACACATGCTGTCTTACAGGATTCAATATGTATGACAAGAGAAAGACAGCAGAAAAGAAAGAAAGAAACCTAAACAAAATGTTCATTGAATGGCTGTATCTTTAACTGCGGGCACTTCTGACCCTTTTTCACTTAAACAAATGTCATTTCCACCACAATTCAAAATCTTCATTTTGATGATGGAAATAACATTAATGGAAAATACATTTCTCTTATAAAATTGTCCGTCTCTTCTTCTATGCTGAGGCTAATTCTATTACTAGCATTTTATGTATCTTAAATACACATTTACAAGTTATTTTTAAACTTTTTCCATAATTTGACAAAATTACACTTTGATTGGAAATCACACATCTCTTATTTGATCTTAAGCTCCTCACTGACACTAATCTCCCCGGTAAACAAGTATACTAATAAAATTAAATAAAAACTTGGTTGTGATAAAAATGTCAGTACAATAAACACAAACACTGTAAATGTGAAGTTTAAAATGTGTAGTGGACATAACAGGTGTTTTTGGTCGAGGAAGCAACTGGTTATCACAACATAGCTTTGCTCAAAAATATTAATGATCAATTATAAAATTAGTTTGTTTAAATATTTTCTGATGGATTTTTGCTGCTTTGATAAAACAGCTGCATTATGTATTGATTCTGAGAGGTTTGTAGAAAATGACTTGCTCATTTCCAAGTCAAAACTGGAATGTAAACTATTTATTATGATTTAAGAGGAAAAGAAAAGAAAAGGTACAATACTGTTCAAAAGATTGGGGTCAATAAGATTATTTATTTATGTATTTATATATTCATTTATGTGTATGTATATATATATTTTTTTTTTCAGTATACTACTACTATTAATAATAAAAATAATTTATATGAGATATATGAGATAATAATATTGTGACAATAATAATTCAAGCAGTGTATATCAGTATGAGATTATGTTGGAACTGTAAATGAGACCGCTTTTAATGTGATTACTCTTAATAATAGGTAAAGCAATCCTGTTACATTCAAATATCTTTAAAAAGTCAGAAGTAACTTATCACTTTTTTTTTCATCTTCCCCCAACAACAAAGAAGAAAACCGAGAGAGAAAAAGTGCATGAGGCACAAAGAAACCACAAGAGAGTAAACGGCTGAATAATTGCACTAGAATATAGTTTGTTCCCATCAAATACTCTATAAATATTCCACTGCATGTTCCCACTGTGACAATGTGTTCTTCTCTACAGGAACATCATGCAAGTACTGAAAGCTTCAATTGATCCTGAATGGAGTAACTAATGTGAATATCAGTGCTGGATAGCACTGGACAACTCATGGTCAGAGGAGGACTCAAGTAGATTAGCGTTTAGCGGAGAGAAATAGCCAATTACAAGAATGCCACCCGACTGATCCTGACATGCCACCTCTATGAACAGGAGGACTGGTGTAGGTGACGGACAGGAAACTAAGTAAACTTGGCTGCCTCGTTCCCACATCGCACAGCCATTAACTCTACAGTCAATCACTCCTCATGGGGTTTTGTCAAAGGCTGCAATTCTCAAACTCTTTCCCTCATTCTCCCTCTCTCACTTACACACAGGAACTGTCTATGAGAGGACAGTTTGAAGCATGAATGACTTTAGCTGCAACATACCATACAGTAAACCTGTTATTTAATAGTAGGCCTATTATACAGTTCTGTAGAATTATGGTTCTGATTGGTCAATTGCAGCATTTTCCAGTCAAACATTTATA
>NW_015642610.1:1057253-1076477 GCF_001515625.1 Sinocyclocheilus rhinocerous
TATATATATATAATAACGTGACAGGTAAAGTGTATCTCACATCACTGTGCAGTCTCTTTCCGCTTACATAATAATAATACATATACATTGTTTTATACATATACATTTATTTGGAAAGGAGCTTTGCATTGAGGTCCTTAACACATTGTCAGGGTTTATTTTGCATTAATGATTGGCTATGAAACATACAGTATACAGTATACACTTTTAAAATTAAAACCTAAAAACACTAAACAAAGAGTTTTTATTACCGCATCAGTCTACATACCATTTCATCTCTAGGAGTGATTTTAGTGATTGCCATAAAAATATTATTGCACACTCTCCATCTCTTGTATATTGTCATTTAGATCACAAGCACTTCTGAATACCAATGGAATGGTTACTTTTTAGAAAGGAAAAACAATAATTTTCTTTCAGAGAGGAGTTGCATTCTGTTCGACATGGACTGTAGTAACAATTTTGGTTACACTTTACTTGAAGGGGTGTGCATAAGACTGACATGACACCTTCATAATCATGACATGACACCTACATAATCATGACATGACACGTCATGGATATGAAGGTTTTTTATGCATGTTTATGACAACTGTCATTAAGTGTCATTCGCTCAGTTATGTAATTTTTACTGCAAAGATGACATTGTTTGAGTTGTCTTTGTTATGGGCTATGGTTAGGGGTAAGGGTAGGGGCAGGGTTAGGTTAGGGTTAGGTCAAATAATGTCATATTTGCATTAAAAATGACATAACTGAGCCAATGACACTTAATGACAGTTGTCATAAACAAGCATAAAACCTCCTTCATATTCATGACATGTGTCATGTCATGATTATGAAGGTGTCATGTCAGTCTTATGCACACCCCTTCAAGTAAAGTGTTACCACAATTTTTACTCTATAAATCTATTAGATAGTGGTTCTCACCTTTTTTGACTCCACGGCCCCTCATTAGAAGGACCCCCATGTAGACTAAGATACTTAAAGAATTACATTAAATTATATGAAATTTAAATTATGATTCAAGAACTGAATATAAAGCTCTATAACAGAATATTAAGTTCTATAATGAATTTATATGAATTTCCACTTGAATGAAATTGCAGTTGATTGAAACTTAATTACAATTGAAAGGCATTTTTAAACTTATTTTTAACTCACAAATGGTCAGTTCTCTCATTAAAATATTTTAGAGCTTAACATTACAAGTAAAATTTATATATTTATAGTAAAAATGTCCATCATTTTTAAAGATTTATTTATTTTGAATGAAATCACACTTTTAAAATGCCCTCATATATCCAGGTTTTCCAAGACCATGGGAGTTGTAGAGGGAACAAACTAAAATAAGATATATGATGTCAGTTTACATCTTGACTGTTAGTGTTTTAGTTTATTTTAAAGCTTGTGTTCTCTTATTTTAAATCATCTTGTAACCCTTTTGAAGTCTGCTGAAAACCGATGTTATGAAGCATAATAATAACAATAAGCATATAAGTATAATAATAAATAAGTAGGCATGGTGACACTTAAGACAGGTTGGAAAACTCTGAACTGCACAATGTTGTCCTTCTATTACTGCAGTGGAAATCAAATTCTCATGTTGCCAAAAAGCTACAGTAATTATGAGCCATAATTAATCACCTCAGACCCATGAGAGTGTGAGAATAACAAAACTCCATATACATACACAACAAAAGTCAAGTACGTGACCAACCTGCCCATAAAGTCATCTTTCTTCCCTGCATCTTTATCCCAGATGGTGACGTCAATGAAACCGCCCTGTTCATCATACAGGTGGAAGTCAAACTGCTCTCTCCACTGGGGGTTTAGTGTTTTTGGCATCGTCTGCACAGAAGAAACACACTTGATCAGAATTTGCCTTACATGAAAGAAAAAGTCCCAAATGAACAAGTAACTTGATTACAGCTCATGTGGACCCTACCTTACTTTTGTACTTTTGATGTCCCATTCTGAATTTGACATAAGGGTCACTTAAGCCATTGGCGTCCATAGGCTGGAGGTCATGGGCCTCGATGAGACTAATGCTAACGATGCCTCTCCACAGCTGAGCCTTCCTGTGAACGTCTGATAACCTCAGACTCTGATGCTGCAATGTGACACAAACACAACACACACCCACCCCCCATACACACACTCACGTCAGGCAAAATACAATCCAATGTGAAGAGAAAGTCAGTGAAATTAAAGCTGAATGGCAGACAAGGTGTTTGTGGTCAAAAATGTGATGCAAAAATAGTGCAGCAACAAATTGCAGCAACATGGAAGACACATATTTCGGGGACGTGATAGGACAACATACACACAGAGAATGCATGGCACTGCAAAGACAGAGACAAACTTTCCATGAGTAAAAAGTGAATATACACTAATTTGCAAAATTTTGGGGTCGGCAAGATTTTTAAACGTTTCTGAAAGACATCAGTAAAAAAACACAGTAAAAACAGTAAATAGTGTGAAATATTACTACAATTGAAAATACTATAAATGTTTTTATTATTATTATTATTTTACTTTAACATATATTAAAATCTTAACATATATAAAAAACAAAGCTGAATTTCAGTGTCAAATGATCTTTCAGAAATCATTCCAATATGCTGATTTGCCACTCGAGAAACATTTCTTATTATGAATGTTGAAAACAGTTGTGCTGATTAATGTTTTTGTGGAAACGTGATAATATATTTTTTTCAGGATTCTTTGATGAATAGAAAGTACAAAAGAACAGCATTTATTTGAAATCGAAATCTTTTGTAACATTACATACGTCTTTACTGTCACGTTTGATCAATTTAATTCATCCTTGCTGAATAAAATCTAACTGACCCTAAACTTTTGAACAGCAATGTATAAAATAAACAGCAAAAATCTACTAAACCTATTCTAAGATCCAGTCTACATTATCTAATAGGGTGTATCTCATGAAAAGAAATGTTTAAGGTCATTTCACGACACTAAAAAAGTAAAGTAAAAATAAAAATAAAAAATTGCAGGATAGAAAATGAAGCTATTGTTGAATTTTTTTCAAGAATAAATGTAGTACAACAAATACTAAAATTATATTTATTTTATGATTATTCATTTATGAATTACAAGTAATGAGAGATCTGACTGTATAAATAGTAATATATCTATTTATTATGTAATAAATAATATATAGATATTTTTTTTTGGAGTGAATTATAAACTGGGCAGTTTTTGATCACCCAAGGACTCCAAAGCTTACAAACATATGCAGTCTTTTAGTATCTGGAAACTGAGGTCTGTTAACTTCAACTGAGCAAGACATTTGCCAAACAAACTATTTTAACATATATCTCTTTGCTTAATTTGGAGTCCTTATTAATGCGTTTCTTTTCTTAAAATTCATTTTATTAAACTCAGAGCAAACCTGTTCTGAAAAAACACACAGCTTTGATGTTAAAAGCAGGCAGCTAATGACATTCTCTCCAGATATTAGTGTGATCCTCTGACTGTACACAACAACTGTAAGCTTACTCTTTTTGTGTGAGGGTTAACATGAGCATTCAGAGCTCTAATGTGATCTTTGCCCATGATGCCGACCAAAAACAAGCAGCTCGTTTTGTTTTGATGTTGACTAACTGTGTCTAAAAAGGCTGCATTTCCTCAGTGAAATGATGGTTAAAACAGAAGAAAGTATAAAACCATGAAGTAGATTCAAAAAGTAGAACTGGATGCAAGTACTAACAGCTGTGTTAGCATTAATTTTGTTCTTACATGCACTTCAGGGTGAAGTTTTTTTATATTCATATATCATAGCAGAAGTCTTAATTTAAGAGATGTATCAATTACAAATCCCGCTTGATTTGCATCTGCAGAGCTCATCGTTTACAGTATTTTGGAAATGAAAGATATATAGGGAGTATAAATAGAAGAAACACCCAAGTGTGCACCGCGAGCTGTGTAAAAGTAGTTATCGTAGCGCTGTTAAATTCCCGAGACGCAGCCAACATGGCCCACTTTGGAGCTTCAAAGGCTTGGGTGGGGTAAGCCTTTCAGCAGGACGTCCTTATCCACATGCTGGAGAGCCACTTTCATGTTTTTGGGCCTCTCTGAAAGTTGGGCTCCAACATTAGCCAAAACAAAACGTCTCGGGTTACTTATGTAACCATGGTTCCCTGAGGGGAACGAGACACTGCGTCCTCTAGGGGTCGCTATGGGGAACGCCTCGTTGTGACCCGTGTCTGAAGCCTACATTGAAAAAACACCAACTTGTTTGGCCGGCGACAGCCATGACGTCACTACCGTCGCGACTAGTACAAAATAGGCGCCGGTAGCGCACATCATTCACTTCTTCGTCTGAAGCTTGTGTCCGCAGCATGGCACAAAGCTAGAGGACGCAGTGTCTCGTTCCCCTCAGGGAACCATGGTTACACAAGTAACCTGAGACGTTATTCTCTCTTCAACAATTGCAATTCTATAAACACATGACTTAAAGTGGACACATTTATACACTCAAACACAGGTGAGACATAAGTTTAATAAAGTGATTTTTGATTCAGATGAATTAATTATTCACCACAACAAGATTTAAAAATGTTTTTGTTCTTCCTCGTTAAAACAAGGCCAGTACATGAAGGTGGTTACTTTTAGAAGTGAGAAGTGATGCTTCATTCAGGCCTTCCTGAACACAGACAGATGGAATTATAATAAGGGGAAGTCAATGAAAATTACATGCACATGTTGCTGTGAATCTTTTACTCTTCTCGACCCCTAGAGGACGCAGTTCGAAGTTCCACGAAAGGGAACAGGAGTTACTTGACCACTGCTGGGAACATGCAGCTGAGAGCTGTGCAGTTTGTTCTCTTGAGTAGCACAAATCAATGCAACTAGGTTGTGTGTTAGTGTTAAACTGAGATCACTTGATGACCACACATTATCACTGAAACTTACACTTAGTAGACAACAGAAAGGTCTGCTGTACACATGCATGCACGAACCAGAGACAAAGAGAGTACATTATTCCCATCCCGGGCCAACATGCCACTTTCATACAAAACAATCCATTCACAACACAAGGAAGAAGAAAATACAAAAATAAAATAAATAAAAACCTATAATAGAACATCAACTTAAAGATTAATAGTGAGATTGATAAGGAACAGCTTAACATATAAAAAAATGTCGCAAACAAAAAACCACCACCACCATTAGAGTACCTGCTCTTTTGAGAATTCTTTGAAATATTTACTACTCAAATATTTTAGTGTTGTTTTAGTATTACTTATATATAATATATTATTATTTTAAAAATGTTTGAATTATTTTTATATTTTCAGTTTCATTTTAATGTAATATTTTGTTTTGCTTTTCTCATTTCATTGTTTTTTTTTATATTACTTTGTTGTTTAAATTTATGTTTATTTAAGATCAAAGTAATTTATGTTTTGGTTTTAGTCCAGTTTTATTTTATTTATTTACAGGTAGTGATTTAAGTGCTTCAACTTAAATGTATTTTAGTTACCAAGTTTTTGATTTACTGTTCATATTTTATTTTATTTAAGCTTTATTTCAATTAACAAAAATGTGTTTAATGGTTTATTCAGAAACATTGTCACTTGGATGAATGGATAAAGCATTGAAATAAACAGCAAAAAAAAAAAGTTATTGTGCACAGACCCACCACAAAAATCTACAATAACGATAAATAAAATAAATAAAATAAAATAATCATGCTTCAAATGAGGCATTAAATCGGGCAAAATATGCATCATTTTCATGGTAAGAAAAGAACTTTGTATACACATAGCTTTACATATGCAAAATTACCAGGTTATAAAAGTGGTTGCTCTGATCACATCCTGTTTGTCTATAAAGCAATAAAGTGCGAAATCTCCTCAGGGAACACTGCAGAACATGCACCGTGTAGTCGATGCAATAAGATGACAAAAACAAAGTATGCTTTATTTTCTCCGTCAGTTGCTGCAATACACAAATGAAACTCCGGTGGCCCTGAAATTGTATCTGGAACGGATTTTTATGGCAAATTTCAGCCTTTAAGGCAGGACAAATTGGGGCCCTGCACTTGACAAAGGTGCACTTTCTTATCTGTACACTAGATGGCAGCGTTTCTTACCATGTATATTGCAGCACATAGAAAATAAAGTCAGCAAAAGCCGATTTTACAACTGAAACAAAAAAAGTGAGGGTAAAAAAAAAATTTAATAAAAAAAAAGGAAAAAGGACTGGGAATCACGGCCCCCTTCAGTCTGAGCAGAGAACTGCAGAAGGCGGGGGATCAGTACAGGTGGGACATGCTGTTATTACCTTACTGGATCGTTTCCAGCTCCTTCTCATAAGCATGGTCTGTGAATGAGACATTATAAAGCGTTATAAAGCCACCCCTTGGTCTCTCTAACAGGGTGTCAGAGATGAACCTGACATCCTGTCTGAATACAGTTCAGAAGAGTCAAGGGGTCAAAAGGAGGCAGCCCGGGGAAGCTATGGTTGGGGAGGAGCCATTAAAAGCTAATAAAACCACTAAATCACACAGAAACAAAAAACATGTTTTAATTCAAAGCTTTGTTAGTTCAGCAAGGATACACACACATACAAAAAAACTATAGAGGTGTTATAAGTCACTGCATTATAGAGTAAGTAATTGTTGTTTAAGGTCAAAAATTATCCATTTTTTAATCAAAGAACTTAAAAAAAAAAAGTCTATATTATGAATAGCATACTAACATAAAACTCCACTATTTCTGCAGTATACTGTAGCATGTTTAATATGTGCAATGTGCTTCAACTTGACATTCCATTTCTGGTGTAGTAAAGGAACCAGAAATAATGTTTTATATTTTTAGCATCCCTTTCTCCACTCACTATTTGCTGTCAAAATATATATTATTATATACATGTTAATAAAAGAAGAGGTTTTATTTTTTACACAAAATTAGATTTGAAAACAAAATACCCATATTTATTTGTGATTAAAAACTAGATTCCACTTACTTACTAAACATGCAACATTAAGTCTTGTGACAACAAAGTAGCATATTATTGCGCGATTGAACATTTAGCACTGCATTTTCATCCTGCTTCACAAATTTAATTTCTAAAGTTTATAAAAGAAGTATATAGTAGTATATGGTACTGTATGAAGTAAGCAGTATGCAAGCCCGAGCATTAACAATGTTAATGGTGCATTTGCTAGGGCACTAGCTGGCTAATGGATAACTATACTCATTTTCCTCTCATTGAAATTCTACCTGCCAACACTGAGCGTATTCTCTAGAGTCTAGACAATCGATTTCTCTCAGATGTATGCAATAGAAATCCTTTCCAGGTCAGACACTGGCTCATCCAGACCAGAGAACACATTTGTAGTCTTCTGTACTGCAATAAGATGGGTGACATAATATATGAAACCATATGAAACCCTATACTACTGTTCAAACGTTTGAGTTGGAAAGATTTAAAATAAATAAATAAATAAAATAAAATACAAATAAAAAACAGTAAAATTGTCAAATATTATTAGAATTTAATGTGTGCTTGTTGAAAAAAAATCTTTAAAAGAAACAAACATTTAAATTTTTTTGTGTAAATCAAAGAAAACTCACTGCTTCCCTGAAGTCTCCCTCTTTTGGAATAAGTGTGACTGCCAGTTCCAGTGAACCCAGGTCATGGTTGGGATAGTGGGGATCTTTGAGGTCAAGGGTCACATCCAAGGTCCTAAAAGGGAGAGAGAACCTACAGTATGAACAACCAAAATCCTGCCATGATCAATCATTATGTGTTCTACATTTCTTACAACAGCATTCATGTGTTTGTACATATTTATAAACACTAGAGGGCAGCAGTGTAAATTAATTGATATTGTGACACTTGAGATTGTGTTTCAGATGCGTCAATGTGTCACAAAGCATCAGAGGACCTTTGGTGCTCCAGGGACTCTAAATAGAGATATGCAGAGCCCATAAAATCATCCTGCAGCCCAAAGTCATAGTCAAAGACCTGCAGAAGAAAGAAAACACCCGGAAGTAAGGCATGTCATTTCACACAACAAAGAACAGAAGCAGGAGTTACTGTGACTGTAAAGACAGCATACAGTAGATTTATCATGTACCTTCACATAGAGCGGCTCTCTCAAACTCTCCACCAGCAGACTGACTTTCTCGTCCCATACTGGGTTCAGGTTTTTGTGGATTGTTTTGCTGCGGAAAACCTCTTTCCCTGCGATCTTAAACTTCACATATGGGTCACTGGTCCCTGTGAATACATCAATACATTCTTTTGACTGTTTTTCAAAAATAAACAGTAGCAAACAACATGTTTTTTCTTCTACAAAACTAGAACATGGTGTTACCAGCTTAGTTTATAATAAACAGCATTTTGGAAAACATTTAAAGATACTGCAAAACAAAGACAAAACTTTACTGAGAAAATTAATTGGAATAGAATTGGCATTTTCTACTCAATTCCAAATTCTACACAGCCCTTCTGGTAACTACTTAAAATCTACATCATCTAGCTATAAAACAAACAAAAAAAAGGTTATTTTTGTCAACAACAAACACATACTGTTGCTCATATGCACATATTCATTATCTCTGTCTCTTTCTCTTGCTGAAGGGCTTTTTCTTTCTCATGGAGTAGTTGTCTACGGTGTTTATAAATGGGTCTGAAATAGACTTGGGTCACGTGACCTTAACTGTCAGCTCTTATTGGTTCAAGCACTAAAATTACATGAGTGTGCTGTGTAAAGCCAAGGGCAGACCGAATACAGTGAGCACAACCATAAACAAACAAATACACTAATGAGTAATAATCAACATGACAGAGCCTCATTATACACCCTAAGCAAATAACAAGACTCAACAGAAAGAACAACTACAGAGCATATTATAACACTGAATGTGTGTGAATGTGATATTCCACAATGTTAATACATGAAGAGTGTCTAAGTGACTTGGCTCCTGAAATTGTCAAAGCAAACATCCTGACGTTCGACTCAGTTCAATATAGTACAGTTTCCAAAAGAGAGCACTAGATGTCACTGTTTGTTCAGTGGAAAATCTGCACAGCGCCCTGCATGTCACCTGACCTGCTCTATCTGCAGTGGATCAGGAACTATTATAGTATTCTGAGACATGAAGAAGCATAGCATAATATCTACCAAATCACCATCTGACAACTTGAGAAATTTTTCTCAAGTTGATGTGGTTTAATATAAAAATATGGCATCATTCTTTACAAACAGAAGCAACATGAACATTTATAAGCTTTTTAAATGAATAAATAAGCATTTGTATTGAAAATTAAAGTACTCAAAAATACTCCAATTCAAGAAAATATTTATATGCAAATGATGAAAATTGTAAGTAACATTCTGTGCACAAAATGCAACAAATAAATGGACAATAACAGTCTGTTGTGCCAACCACAGTAAACACGTTCTGAATGAAGCAATTCTAATAAGCGATACTTTAGATCTCATTACGTTGACAAAGACAAACATCAGTGCCAGGGGAAATGTCCATATTCTGACTAAATGAAGTGTTGGGTTTAGGGGAAATCCACCACATAATGATTCAATTCAGCTCACGTTCTGCTCTGCAGAAACCTCAGTGTCCCTATGCAGAGACGCACGATCCAGTGTCAGCAATAAACAGAGTGAATGTGATGCTACATTAGTATACGATAGCTTTGTGTGAGAAAAATTCAAGTTGACGTAGCTCACAAATCTTATGCATATTCAAATTTGACGCATTGTTATTAATGTACCAATGACACATTATTAGAATATACTGTAATGTATGCGAAGAAGAATGAGATCTCAAGCAGATGAGATTATTGGTGTAGGTATAATGACTTAAATATATCTTTGTGTTCCTCACATAAAGGTACTTAATGACTTCAGAAGACCAAATCGCACCAAGACACATATCAAAGTTGTATAGAACGTTTGTCATTTTTGGAAGCCACTTTTATTCACTTTCATTGTATAGTAATAATAATAATGGAAGCCAGTGGGATCTGAAACTGTTTGGTTTCCAACATTCTTCAAAACATCTCCTTTTATGTTCCACAGAAGAAAGAAAATCAAAGGAGGTTTGGAACAACATGTGAGAAAATGATTTTTGGGTGAACCATCCCTTTCTCGCAGTATTTGTCTAGGTATCTACATGCACACACTCATCTCCAAACTGAAATACATGATACAAGTAAGAAAAGTGTTGGTGTGGGCATGTTAGCAGTGGCAAACGACAGTTCTATATACAATCACTTCACTTGCATCAGCTCACTGGCAGGGAATCCCCATTAAACACCTCTGCAGTGTTACTCTCAGTGCCCATCATAATCTATCAGCCTCTGAGGGAAGCCTCTGTAATGTCATTAGATCAGTGCTGAGACATTTAGTACGGTAATCAAACATGCTCCTGTAGATCGGTATCACAGCATGCTGCACGCTCAGCACTGACACTGGGTTTTGAAATTTATATAGGTTTTTTTTTCCCCCTGAATTCCACATGCGTCAAAACTACAAAATGTTAAAAAACTACAACAACAACATGAAAACAAAACTCCAGTTAAGCAAACCTCTTCATGCAAATCTCCACAGTCATTAGATCTAATAACCAATTAGGTAGTTATTTTCCTATTCATCCACCCTTAAAGCCAATCCTAATGTTTGTTCAATCACTGAATCATTCATCTAAATAATACAATAAACTGCATTTAAATTCAAAAGGAAGCAGTGACTCTAGATAATGGCTATGGTTAAAGGGTTAGTTCACCCAAAAATGAAAATTAGCCCATAAATTACCTAACCCTCAAGTCATCCTAGGTGTATATGACTTTCTTCTTTCAGACGAATCCAGTCGGAGGTATATTAAAAATGGTCTTTGATCTTTCAAGCTGTTTCATGCCACTCAGCAGGTGTTGCATTGCTTCGGTCCAAAAGCAGTTAAATAAAATGCGCCCATCCATAAAAAAAAGTGTCTCACACGGCTCCGGGGGGTGAACAAAGTCCTCCTGTAGCGAATCGATGCGTTTTTGTAAGAAAAATATCCATATTCAAAACCTAATAATCACTTTAATGTAGCTTGCGTTCACTGTTGTACACTGGAAGAAGTTCTGGGCTGATGAGGTATGGGGTCAGCGCTGCGCATGCGCCGGTGAGTCTCGTGAAAACCAACGTTTGTTTACAGGATCAAAGGAAGTAAAGTTTCCTTACTTTAGCAAAGGAAAACCAGTCTCCTCTTGGCTTATATCGAAATCCTCTGACATTCTTCTTTACAAATCCTCGTTTTGTACTTCTAATTAGTGACCGTTGTTTTGTTTCTCCGACTGGATTCGTCTGAAAGAAGAAAGTCATATACACCTAGGATGACTTGAGGGTGAGTAATGTATGGGCTAATTTTCATTTTTGGGTGAACTAACCCTTTAAGCAATCTGTTTGCCTCTGGATGTTGATGCCCAGCTGTGAATTATGTTGGTGCACCATGAGAGATAGCTGAAAGAAGACAGTTTATTTCCATGACTTTACTTCAAGATAAAGGAATAAAAACCAAAGAAGACCTGATGTGAATATCAAACACAATGCATGCACGTCGTTCATACCACATAAACACATCACAGACTGTAAGAAATACAGCTTACCACAAATGAAATTATTTCTGTTTAGGATTTTTCTATTTTAAATACATCTTTGTTCATTTCAAATGATAGTATCAGCACAGTAATTAGAACTTTAGAATGTCTTAGTATTTTGTTTGTCTCCTTTTTTCTATACCGATGAAACCTGATGATCAAGTTCTCCAGTGTGATTTGAGATGATCCAAAGAGCATCTTGATCTTCAGTGGAAGAACATCTGACTGTCTATACAAAGATTCACATTATCAAATCAAAAAACGTACTTTTATTGATTTGTGACCTAGAAATAGTGCAGAATCTTAAATATTTCTTATTCATTTCACATCATAATTTTTCTTTGTTTTATATTTAAATACATTTAAATTAAATAGAAAAATAAATAAAACACAGATTTCCAATGCCTCCAACTTTTTTTTAGCAGAAATGTAACATGGTGAACAAAAAATAATAAATAAATAAAAAGAGAGGGGGGGGGGGGGGGGGGGGGGGAATCCTTCTTTGCAGCACTGAACAGTATATATGAAAATTCTGACTGTCTGTGATGGAAAAAAGCTTTGGGGGAAAAATGCTGACACAACCTGTGGGTCTGATGTATGCCACATCTCTGCCCTTGACAGCCATCTGCAGCAGAGCGTTCAGCATTATAGGAACTGAAAGATATTTATCATTAATCTGAGTAAACCCGGTAAAATCTGTGGTCAGGAATAATTTCTCATCAGCCACAATGAAAAATAGTCAGAATGGGGGAATTTCCCTAAGTACATTCCCCATCGCATTAATCAAACTGCCCTCCACAACACTTGAGTGAGCTGGAAGTAAGAAGCTGTTCACAGAAGGATCAATAGATAGTTTGAATGAGTGAGGAACTGCGTTTGACTGCAGGGTCATAGTGTGCCGAGCAGTGAACGATTCCTCCTCTGCCCTCTGATCAATATGTGCATTAGACACCTGCACATTTGCTCTCAAACTGCATTTTTATAGACCTATAAATGTTGTGCCACTGTCAATCCAAAAGGCTTGAGAGTTTGAAATTGGAGACTACTATCTTGGCCAGAAACCAAGGAACAGTATAATGCATAATTGTATTGATTGTTTGCTAATGAGGATGACCTGATTTCAAAACCAGCTAATGAAATTTCTTGCCCTTGCCCTGCTCTAAAATACAGCTTAAACCACTAAGGGTTATAGCCTTTGTTGGTTTAAGCTGTTTTCCCCCTTTAGGATTCTTCCTGTTGTTTCCACCTCTGTCTTTTCAATAAACATGGAACAAATCCAACACATTTTATTCGTAAAATGCATTTTTCTTCTCATAAAATATGCTTTTAGTGGCTTCATTTAGTGTTTTGTGCAGAGATTTGGTTCAACTGAGTTATATTAGCATAGATATTATAATATATTACATAAATAAATAAATTAATTAATTAATTAATTATTAGTGATGAGTCATTAAGTGCTCTATGACTGACAGATTCTTACTGAAAAAATTTTTTTGTCACAGCGCCCATGTGAGCACTGTGATGAGTGTAAAGCAGGTTACTAAAAGAATTGCACAGACTATGAGAATTAAATATTCTTATTGCTGTTGTCATTATTTGTATACTTCTACAGAATACATAATGTCTTTCTAGTCGTGATTGTGACTGCTGTTTACAGTCTGACTATCACTCAATCTCAGTGGGCCACTTAAACATTAAAATCAGCTGAATTTGCTCCTAGCAAACAAAGAAACTGATGCAGAGAAATCAAATGAATTGCATTATTTACTTCAAGTAAAGCGTTGAATATACAAAATGTGGTCAGACCTACTTACCATTGGCCCTCTGGGGCTCTGTGATGGCACAGACTTCCAGCCCTGTCACTCACTACACCCATTCTGTACACATTAGGGCTTTTAAGTGATACCCTCGATGTGGAGAAAAAAATAATAAAACAAAAGGGTCTGATAACAGGTTACAGAGACAAAGTGAGCAATATGATGGCCACTATGAAGCCAAGGGGAGCTTTTCAGTCTTATGTGAATGTAAATATTATTATAGGTACACTAAAAGTGCACAAAAAGTGCATTAAAAGCAGTTTTATTTTACACAGAGCCACTCACCTCATGAGGGTCAACATAATAAGATCACATGACTAGTCAGAAGGATAATACTTTCTTTTGGCAACCTCCCTATTTTCTGAACTTTTTTGGACAGAATAATCATGGCTTATGCTGAACAGCACATTTTCACCATGGCACAGTGATGCAACATCCACACCGCAAGGTGGCCAGCATGACTTATTAGGAAATACTTTACAATAAGGTTTCATTTGTTAACATTGTAAGGCATTTCCGAACATCACACAAACCAGATGAGAGTCGTAAAAAGCTGAACCATGGCCAGCCAGGCGGCAACTTTCTCCAATGAGTTCCTGTCTCGCTCTGCTTATCTTTACAAAGAAAACACGGAGCTAATGATTTGCCAGGCCACCTCCATGTCGACACAATACTAAGACAACAAGAACTGACCCCTCCCATCTGGATCCGTTTAAGCTACAGAAGGTCAGTAGGTTTCGTGACTGGTTTCAGCATCAATAAAACATCTAATGGACCAAAGAGCAAAGAGGTCTAATATCTAGAAAGAGTCCTGCACAGAATCGCACGGACCTCATGACCATTTGACGCATAAATTGCTAAATCCGATCAACAAAAGAGACAATTTTATAGCTCCCTGTCCAGCAGGAGAATCTCCAGCAGACTCTCAGATCTGACCTGAGAATGACCGCAGGACCCTTCCCTTTTCCCCCTGCATTCCAAAGGAAAGAGACAAGATTTCTTTGACAATCGTTGCGTGTGTGTGTGTGTTGTATTTCCATATTATTTTGTATATTTAATGCTTCACCTGACTAGCACATTAATGTAATTCATTTGATTAAAATGTTTAATCTACTCACAACCTCATTTTATTTATTATTTATTTTTATTATTTTATTTTATTTATATACAACATTGTTGTGCATTAGGTAATATTAACAATGAACATTGTTATGCTTTCATTTTTTATTATTATTATTTTTTTTTTACATTTATTCATTTAGCAGACACTTTTATCGAAAGCAACTTGTGAATTCTTAAAGGGGTCATATGATGCGATTTCAATTTTTCCTTTCTCTTTGGAGTGTTACAAGCTCTTGGTGCATAAAGAAGATCTGTAAAGTTGCAAACACTAAAGTCTCAAAACCAAAGAGATATTCTTTATAAAAGTTAAGAGTTAACCACACCTACCTAAAACGGCTCGTTCTAACACACCCCACATGTCTACGTCACGATGTGAGAAGATTTGCATAACGCCGCCCAAGGAGAGCCATATTTCTGCCTAAGCGGTGCTCTGGAGAGCGGAGGCTTCGGCAGGATGACTCTCCTAAACGAGAGGAGCCTAACAACACTCAACCCTAGTTGAGGAGCTCTTAAAGAGTGGAGGTCTCATCATTACGACTCTCTAAAGCGAGAGGAGACCTAGCGACACTCAACCCCAGAGGCAGTAGCGAGCGGCTCAAAAAGAAAGAGCCTACAACTCATATTTACTGCCTAAGTGGAGCTCTGGGGAGCGGAGGCTTCAGCAAGATGACTCTCTTAAACGAGAGGAAACCTAACAACGCTCAACCCTGGTAGGGGGCCTAAGAGTGTAGGTCTCAGCATAACGACTCTCTAAAACGAGAGGAGACCTAGTTACACTCAACGCCACATTTCTGCCTATGCGGTGCTCTGGGGAGCGGAGGCTTCAGCCGGATGACTCTCTTAAACGAGAGGAAGCCTAACAACACTCAATCCTAGTTTAGGAGCTCTTAAGAGCGGAGGTCTCAGCATAACGACTCTCTAAAACGAGAGGAGACCTAGCTACACTCAAAGCTAGAGGCAGTTAGTGAGGCTCAAAAAAGGGAAGAGCCCACGAACCCACATTTCTGCCTAAGCGGTGCTCTGGGGAGCGGATCCCCGATCCCAGACCCTCAGAAAGAATTCTCATCACTGGTCCGGCCTCAGGGTCCACCCTCAAGTGCACACGATGTTTGCCGCATCCGCGCTGGATCTTTCTCCTTAGATCCCTTCTCCTGTCTCTGAATTCCCGCCTCCTCTGTGATCTACTCCTCCTCGGAGGAGGACCACGAGTGGCCACACTAACCGCCTGGCCCTGTCTCCGATCCGCAGACCGGGATGGGCCAGGATCCCCCTCATGTTTGGGCGCAGACATAGACCGGCGCGGTATAAAAGACTTATAAGCCGCCGAGCGCGCTTTCGCCTCCCTGAATTTACCGACCACCGTCTCAACGGATGTGCCGAACAGCTCAGAAGGCGAAACCGGCGTATCGAGAAGAAAGCATTTCTCTTTCTCCCCGATGTCCGCCAAGTTCACCCACAGATGTCTCTCAGTGGCCACCATCGCCGCCATAGACCTGCCGATCGCGGCAGCTGTCTGCTTGGTGGCCCTGAGCGCCAGATCTGTGGTGCGGCGCAGCTCGGTCACCGCCTCAGGGGGTACACACACACATACACACACAGAGTGGGTATAGAAAAGAATTATCCCCTTTTAAAATAACCATTTAATTTCAGTCTGAAATGAAGACGAACACAGTTTTTGTTTTATCCAGCTGTATTTACTCAGTGCAACTTATAACATCCAAGTGAAAGATGTAACACCAACATGTCAGAAAAAAAGAAAAAGAAAAAAAAGGAAACAGAATCACTGAAATGTATGTGTTATATCTGTCACTTGGATGTTATAAGTTGCACTAAGTAAATACAGCTGGATAAAACAAAAACTGTTTGTCCGTCTTCTACATGACAGAAGACATGCAGTAGATTGTAGACAACAGATTTTTCAGCAAATCATGTTAAATTAGAGGCCTTAGAAATGTGTGTATTAAATATGATACAGTAGGCTTTATGGGGTTATATTCTCAACATATTCAGTTATACGGAGTAATTTGATCTATAAAATACTTTGTTGTCAAACTCCTGCCTCTGTGTAGTTTATGCATTTTTTTTTTTCTTTTTTATAGGAAGAAGAGCTAAACTCTACCCAAGCCTTTTATTACGAACCAATGCACTGAGCCCCCAAAAAGAGAGACACATAAGAGATTTGAAGTGTAAAACTATTGCCATATCTAATAAATGTAATAAAAAAGTTTGAGGTTTTATGTGAGATATGTCTTTTTCCATTTTCTTTCTCTAAAATATGAGACGGTCCACAGGCCGGGTTCAGATTGGCTGTCAGGTGTCTGGATATTTAAAAAACAGTGCTGAAGAAAAGAAGCCTTTCAATAGCACATAGAAACAGAAGAGAGATGTGGTCAATACATCTCCAGCACACTCCATTACCCAGCATGCCCCACGACAGCAATGGATTGATGACTGCAGCAGTTTCTAGTCTGGTGCTCCCCTGCTCAAGTTTGTATGTTTGTGTGAGTGTGTGAATGAAGCTATAGCACAGCATGCAGCTGTGAATTCAGTCCACACGCTTTAATGCAGATCTAATGCAGCATATCTATACTTGACAACACTAGGCTAAAAAACAAAAATATACTCTACCATTCAAAAGTGTGGGGTCAGTGAGATTTTCTTAAATGTTTTTGATAGAAGTCTCATATGCTCACTGAGGTGCCTTTTATTTGATCAAAAATACAGTAAAAACAGTAATATTGTGAAATATTACAATTTAAAATAAATGTTTTCTATTTTAATATATTTTAAAATATACATTTCTTTAAAAAAAAATCTCACTAAACCCAAATGCTTGAACGGTACTGTATATAAACATACTTTTCCTATTTTCTTTCCTTCTGTAGCTCTCATTTTTCACTAACAATTCATATTTAAAACTAGTGGTTAGGACAAATGTGACAACTACCGCCGTTTAGCGCCACTGATGTCAAGCATGCCACAGTGCATTTCCATATGATATGGGCTATGGTTGGAGGACAAGATTTTATGCAAATAATGAGCAAAATGTCTGTAAAAAAAAATAAAATGCTCACACAAACCTGCAGAAACTCACAAGTTGTATGGACTATTTTTAGAGTTTTTTTATCTTTGTTGTTCTTTTATTTGTAGCTTGACAGCACCTGGTCAGTGTTTATTTGGGTTTGGGATAACATGAGAGTGACTACGTATCATTTAAAGGAATAGTCCACATAAAGATAACTGACAGCATAATGCAGTAAATTTGACTAGTCCCTTAATTCCTGTAGGTGCATTTTGCTTCATTACATTAAAAGAGCTCATATTCAAACCAAGCAGTTTAGCAAATTGGTGACAAACAGATTTGTTTGTTAGATTATGTCCATGCAAAGGAGTAATAAATGCAATGATTTGTGTGTGTGTGTGTGTGTGTGTGTGTTTAGAGACAGGCAAGTTACCAAGACAGAAAATGCAAATGTTAAGTCCAGAAACGTTGCAGTATAATGAGCAATAATAGTAGAGGAAGGAGTGTGCGTGTGTGGTTTCATAAAATCAACCCCGTCTCTCATTAGCTCAACACACTACATCTAATATTGCAAACACGAGACAAATCCACTAACGTTGTAGATGCAACTTCAGAGTCTCGAGTCTGTGAAACATTCTGCAATACCAGTAACCATCACTCAGCAGGAGTGGTCATTTTCTGATTAATCTCACACATTACATTTACAATTCTGCAATAACTGAGCTGCTGGACTGTAAAAACCTCAACTAGAGGCGCTTTGCATGTTGTTCACTTCCACCACACACACCATCAGATCATTAACAGATGCTGACAGATGGATTTCAATGCCAGAGAAAGACAACAGGAAACATCCCTGATGTTATAATCCTGGATCAGTTTCTGCCAAGCTGTCTACACCATTCTAACAAACACACAAAATCATCCGTAACTCAAGGTTAAAACAAGCAGAACACAAGAGTCTGCAACCTAAAAGAAAACAGACTCAAGAACTCAACACTCTCATTCATCACTGCTGCCGCTGTTTGTCTTCTTCACACATGCTGTTCTCAGAGCATGTCTGTTTCTTTCTGACAGTGAAATGAGAGGAATGTGTCATAGACAGTATAACTACACTACCTGTCTCTAAAAAGTGCATTTCTCCATTGAGTCATTCAAATTTTTTACATTACATTAAAACACAAAGCAGCTCTTTTAAATTGTAATAATATTTCATAATATTAAAATAAATGCCACCTTGTTGAGCATAAAACACAGCTTTCAAAAAACAAATCTTACTGACCCCAAACTTCTGTAAGGTAGTTTATAGTGCTAATATCTAATTGTAGTATAGTACGTCTTTCACACTTTCTGCACAAAAAATAAAACAGATGTTGGTTAGTACTGCCAATACTTGGATATTTACTAATATTTAAAGGGGTCATATGATGTTGCTAAAAAGAACATTATTTTGTGTATTTGGTGTAATGAAATGTGTTTATGCGGTTTAAGGTTCAAAAAACACATTATTTTCCACATGCTGTACATTATTGTTTCTCCTCTATGCCCCGCCTTTCTGAAACGCGTCAATTTTTACAAAGCTCATTGTTCTGAAAAGCGAGGTGTGCTCTGATTGGCCAACTATCC
>NW_015642610.1:1076902-1106714 GCF_001515625.1 Sinocyclocheilus rhinocerous
AACTTTTATAAAGAATGTCTCTTTGGATTTGAGACTTTAGTCTTTGCAGCTTTACAGATCTTCTTTATGCACCAAGAGCTTGTAACACTTCAAAGAGAAAGGAAAAATTTTAATCGCATCATATGACCCCTTTAAATATTTCCTTAGTAACACTTTACAATAAGATCGCATTTGTTATCTAACTCATTTGTTAGATATGTGAAAGTCTTTTTGAACAACTGGTGAGCTGTGGCTTATATATAATCAACAATAACTTTAGCAGCATTAGCATTACTATGATCTGTCAGGGTCACATTGTAACAATAGCTATATTATCTGTGTAAATTAACCACGCAGGATGTCGGGTATAAGGAAAGAATAAAATGTATTATGATGATTATTGTTATAAACAGGGAAGACCTAAATCTAGTCCAGCATGCATTTCTGTGGCCTATGCTTGAGCAGAAAAGCTGCAAAAACCATAGAGCATGTGGAAATCCTTTAATAAAGCACATCCTGTTTAATAAGACTGGATAGACACAGTGGAAATGGGAAGCAGCAGTGCTCACCGACTTGTAGAGAGTGCCGGTTCGGTGCTCAATAAACATGCTAATTTCACGTCCGTGTCTAGATTAATTGAGTTAATCATAGAGATGATGATAAACATTGGAATGCTAATTTATTCAAGTCAGATAAAACAGAGAAATGTTTGCGTTTGAAAGCAAAACTTGCCAAATGTATGCCAAGTATAATTTTAGCTATTCAAATTTCAAACAATACATGGAGGAATCATTTTAATCTCAGCTGTGCATTACATTATTGTTGGAGGAAAGCGTGAGATTACTCAGGATTTCTCTCAAGGGAGCGTATGACTGACTGTATGACTCACACAGAGCAGAACCTCGAGTCTCGAGGGCAGGTGAGCTGCTGGTCTTTGCTCATTATTTTAGTATGTGTCTCTATTTGGGTGAGTCAAAAAGAGAGAGAGTCCATCCATCAGCCCCTAATGAGACCATTACTGCTCCAGCCTGTCCCTCTGCCATTCAAAAGCACTAATGCCCGTCCTCTCACATGACACCAGAGCAGGTCTGGAGTACTGGGCAGGAATGTAGAGTCATCCTCTGGTGAGCTCAAGGCTCTGTTGCTGTCTGCTGAGATACACATGAGTCAAAGTGACCAGAGCAGAAGATCTATTTAGCCTTGAATATTTCTGTTTGTTCACTCTGCAAACTTTATCTCTCAGATTTAGAAGACATTTCATGTTAGCAGAACAAAAAGAGGGCGCTAGAGATTCAAACTATGATTTAAACAATGAATATTGACTATGATTTTGCTTGAGGTGTGAAATTCAAATGGTATTCTGTCATCATATACTCACCTTCATGTTGTTTCAATCCTGTCCCAATATTCTTCAAAACATATTTTATATTCCACAGAAGAAAGTAAGTCATACAGGTTTTAAATGACATGAGGACAAGTAAATAATGACAATTTTCATTTTGGGGTGAACTATGCCTTTAAGTAACATGATGAATATCACATTGATTTTAATATGCTTTTTTTTGTCCATTCCGTTTCCTAAAGTATGAGTCATTAGGCTAATTTAGATCCAAAAGTGTGTCAAATTTATTTACATCATTACATAAAATATATTTTACAAATGTCTCTATGTGGTACTTATAAAGAATTAAAATGGTATTATAATTCTATCTATCTATCTATCTATCTATCTATCTATTAATTGTTAAAATGATTCCTTTCACAGGAAAAATCCAGAGCAAATTAAATTGTCAAATTCTTATTAAAAAATAATTTTAATATAAAAAATATGGGAAAAATGAAAACAAATTAAATACCAAACACTGATTTTTTTTTTTTTTAATTTGTCATATTTGTGGAGATATTCATTCAATATTTAAAAATACATTATTTTATATAAATAAAAAAAAAGTAAAATATAAAAATCATATTTCTTTCTTTTCTTTTCTTTTTTTTTTTTTTTTTTGACTTTTGGTGAACCTACAAATGATTTAGTAACTACTTTGAATAAAATAAGTTCATTTAAATATTACCTACAGGGCACATTTTTGAGAGTGAATTTTGGGTGGCAAAATGCTGCAATACAAAAGGAGCTCACCAGAACCTCAGCAATCTGGAAAATGCAAGTTACACAGGGGGAAAAACAGTTATATGTGGCGAAGAGGGCACATACCTCCCCTGTCCCTGATGGCCAGATTATTGCCCTTCTTCAACACAATGTCCAGCTGATACATTCCTGGCTTTGACGGGAGAGGAAGTTCTTCATTACTTGGCTCCACAATATTGATACCCTACAGGAGGAGAGGAAACAGTGAGGTGGTCAGACAGGCCTACATACACACTGCACTAAGATTTCAAGCACATACTTCAGGGAATCTATATCCAGTTTATTGCTTAATGTTATGACGACTTAAAACATGAAGTGTTGTTGGTACATCAGCTCCTCCCACCAATATAGCGCAGCTCAATAGAATAGTAATAGCTCTACTGATACGGCAGCAGAGAGAAAAAAGGACGTTTGCATTTCCCTCTGCCTTCACAGTTACATAATCACTCTGCCTCTACAATCTCAAATCCAGACTTCACAACCTTGAGATGTTCAAAAGAGCCACCGTCTTTGCTTGCCTTCCCTTCTGAGAAACTTCAGGCTATAGTTCTGTGAAAGGTCTGGAAATGTTAATTCTCTGCTAATGTTGTTGTAAGGAGACTATTTAACAGTTATCCTGCCTCTGAGCAGGTCATCAGACCTTGACAAAGTATCAAAGAGCAACATTAAAACCAGATTACACTGCAACAGAAGATAGAATGCTAATTTCCTGAAGACTGCAGGGCTAACCATTAGCAGCTGTTTGATTTGCACAGTTTTTTTTCCTTATTAAACATGGAGCTAGTTTTTTACTCAGCAAGAACTTATTATCTAAAGCTCCTCGGTTTCCAGTATTTACCACTGAGACAGTCTGCCTCTATCCGTCTTCACTATAGTACATACCCTGCACTATCACAGGCATATGAAATCTGCACCTTTATATTAAAAGAACAAAGAACTCTGAAAACGTCCATTAAAGCACTGTCACCAGTTTCTTGTAATAAGAAATAAGCAGTGTAGTGTACTGTGGGGTGTATGCTAATAATGTTTACATGACTCAATGAGATATTAGTGCACAGTAGTAAATTACTACTGCTTTATACCCTCATGGGACTTCGGGGACAGTTTGTGGTGACTTGGCAGTAATTCTTAAAGCATGTACACCCACACACACTTGTGCTTCTAAACACAAATACACACACACACGCATTCACAATATGACTGTTGGAATAGAATAGAATAGAATCCTGGTAACGTGGTAAATTAGCCAATAAGCAGAAAAAGGGTTAACTACTCAAAACTGTTCAAACTTATCATAACATAAGGGTAAATGAGGAAGAGGAGACAAAGCAAAATGAAAAGGAGAGACACAAAGTATGTCTAATTCACCCAGTCCTACTACATATTGCACTCGAATCAGTGCAGAAACAAAAACATTCATCTACTCGCTGCCAACAGGAATTTATTTCCCTTTTTTTTTCCGCTTCATAAGGAGGAGTTCATCTTGAATAAAACAGCACCCTGACACTGTCACTCAACAAACACTGTTTATTATTCAGTCTTAAAGAATGACAAAGAAGTTTGGAAAGTAATTGTGCCCTCAGGTCCCTGTTATTGTTGTGTTTGAAAATTTCATTTCAGTTTCAATTTGCTCATTATGACAGATTTCTAGCGTCTAGCCATAGTTGGCTTCAGGAGCATTAGGGATATGAGACAAATGGGGGCATCATTAAAAGATTCACATAAGGAAGTTTCAAGTCATCAAGGAAGTCATTATCTATTATTAATCATTAAACAATGACAGAGCTCAACACTACTTTTAAATTATTTATGTAATGTTATAAAGCAGAACACAGTTGGATACATTAATTGATTCATTTATTATCCACTGCAAATGGACATGACTGAATTTGCACATGAAAATGTGGACTTACAATTTTATGATTCACAGTATAGTGCAAAAAAATGAATTTTTCAAAACAGACTGATCTCCTTCTGAGAATTAAATCTACGTGTTTCTATTGTGTAATCTCTTTTTTATCTTTAAAATCACACACCCAAATATTAAATACAGTATTATGTGAAATCCCTCTTTATTATGTCTCCAAATAATCCAGAAAATATGCTTTATTCATTTTACATCATAACATTTCTTTATGTAATTTACAGTACAAAAGCAGAAATGTGTTTCTATAGGTTTAAAAAAAAAATTTGAATCACTGATTATTTAGTCCTTTAGTAGATGTGTTTGGCAGTTTAATGTAGACATTGGCATATACGTACATTTCAGCTTATTATTTATCATAACATTTGGCCCATTAATTCCTAAGGTCAGTCTTCATTATTAGCTGACACACCTGTGGGTTTCTGCTGAGAACATCATTTAATAGATGCACTCATGATTCCAGTCTAACCTTTGGATGATACAGATGTCCTTTTAAGTCACACCTCTGGACTGCATCTCTCTGAATGAGCCGCCTCAAACAACCTTCTGCCATAACGTTCAAAAGTGCTGCTACTTTTATACACCTACTTATCACCCCGCAGTAGATTCTGACCTGAAATATATGAACATAACGCTCATTCCTAAATGCAAACATCAGGTGACACAGCTGTGTCCATTTGCATGAGCTAATAAGCTTCTTTTTCTGATTTTAGAGTATATGACAATAATCCAAAATCAACTGAAACTGTCAATGAAATCTATACGTAGGTGTGTGTTGGCAATGCTGTCTGAACAAGGCCAGAACAAACTCTACAGCGGTTATGAAACCATACTTTATCATAATTTACTGATAATTATATTGCTAGACTATTGTTGCAGTTTGAGAGGCGGTAAATTGATTCCTCTTGCATCTATTGTTTGTTATGTACACAAAACACATTACTCACAATAATTGTCATTAATACTAGTCAATAATTGTCAAGAACAGCTACAAAATAAAAATGTACTAAATGTTTACTAAGGTAAACAAAAGCTCCTTCTCCTACCTTTTGCTTATGTCTCTCCAGGGTCAGAAAGCATTTAGCGGAACTGATCAGAGCTTTGCATAATAAGCGTCTCTCATGAATAAGTGATGACTGTGATGAAGTTTCAGCCTTACATAAAGAGCTTATACATACCAGGATATAGGATATTCCATTCCACAGGTATATGGACAATATTTCACTGGACAGATGGCTCGGGTAAGAGAGAGGTCAGAAGTGTCATTACGGTAAAAACGGAAAGTACAAAGGACACTGTTTTTGACAAGCACACACTCAGAGCTGAATGTATAACTGTCTGTGGTAATCAAAATACATTTATAATTAATAGATTCCAATTCTGATATCAGTATTTCTTTTGGAGTGCTGTATGGCATTAAAAACGTATCTGTTTTAATGGCTATGGCAATTATTTTGACGGTATTCTTCAGGCCTAACTTATTAAGAGAATAACTTATTAAGAGACGATGATGATGTCATGTTTTTCCCCAAAATAACTATTTGCAGGTCAAATAAATAAATGAAACAATTTATCATTTAATAGTTTTTTTTAAATGGATATGACAATTATTTTGACATAATAATTAATTTTTATATATTATAATTTAGACATTATTATAAGAAAAATGAGAAGCATTTATTCTGCATACCAGGAAACAAAAATGTTATTATATTATAAATATTATTATTATTGGTGTTGTTGTCATCATAAAATACTGTTTGTTTGTTGGGCAAATAAATAAATAAAAAAATTTTCATGTTTTGTCTCAACACTAATGACTATTTATTTGTCTAATCTGCTTGTCAATGTCATTTCTTTACTCTCCTGTTTGAATAAAAATAAAAGGCCTCAAGAATAATACAACAATAAAACAAATAGCACTTAGATATTTCAAAGTTTTTGACAAACTCCATATAAGAGTAGCTATCCATGCATCCAAAATGAGATTAGGCCCCGTCCACACCGAGATGCGTTTAGCTGTATACGCATACATTTTGTATCGTATAGGCGGTTTCGTGTCGACGCAGATATTTCTTGAGACAAGGGGGAAAAAAAAGATCGGATAGGGAAAGCTCTGGCTTCGTGTGGAGTCATCACCCCTGAATACCTGAGCTGACTATCTGTGCTGTTTATAGGAGACTCAGTTTACAAAATGTAATTGTAATGGTTCTCTCACAACCACGTTTCAATGGTTAACTGGTAAAAGTTTAATAACACTGATGACTGATGTGAAATATGTGAATAGATGGGTGCTTCTTCACAGAGGTATTTTCCATTGTACGGCAGTTCATCACAGCGCTATCTGGACACATACGGTGGATTGTGTATAGGTGCAGCAGCATAAAATAATAGTTGTGCTCTTATTTGACTACGGAGGACAGATTTGTTTATTTCCACGCACTGCAGGTGGCAAGAGATAAATTGCATTTGCATTGGTGTCTTTTTTTAAAGGTTAGCCAGGAGAGGTTCACATGTAGGTTATGGTAATGGAGGTGTACAGAGACCTGAAATACACACATGGGATACTTCACCCGAAATTAAAATTCTGTCGTCATTTATTGACGGTCATTTTGTCTCAAACCTGTATGATGTTATTTCCTCTATGGAACACCAAAGGAAAAGCACACATGAAAATGAATGATGACCACAGCTGTCAAGCTCCAAATTGGATGTGCTATATTCCAAATTTTCTGAAGCCATATGATAACTTTGTGTGAACAGACCTCAAAATAAGAGGTTTTTCACTGACAATCTTCTCTTTTCATTCACTAAAGCTCTCAAATCTGATTAACATTTGCATATTCAAATATTGCGCATCAAGATGTGTCACGCCAGGTTAGACATCAGTAAAGCAGTACTGGTTCTTGTGTGTCCTGTAACAGATTATGACATTGCAAATTTTATTATATACAAAACACACAAAGCTATCCAATGACTTCACAAGACTTTTAATAAAGTGTTTGTCATATGGGCTACTTTCATGGCACATTTATGTGGCATTTTTGATATTTTACTTAACAGGCCCTGGTCATCATTTTCTTTTATTGTATGGAAAAGAGCAGCATGAACATCCTACATCCTTTACTGTTGTACAGTAAAACAAAAATCACATGAAGGTGACTGAATAAAGCCAATAATTTTTGGGTTAACTGTTCCTTTACTTAAGACACTATTCACACAAAAAATCAATTATGTCATAAAAAATTATAAAAAGAAAAGAATAAAAGCAACAACATAGCTCCAACAACATACTCTTTCGTTTTCCACTGTGTAGGGAAGATTCAATAAAAGTGAAACATATCAAACTCTGGACATTACTGGACTGTCTCCATAATTCTGTTTGACTACCGGGATTGATAATGTGGCTGAAATATAGGCCTAATCAACATCTCTAATAGCGTGACAGGCTGCCATCTGACTAAGAGCTTTGGATAACAACAAATGTGTCATGGGCCATTACAGTAATGTAAAGTTGCCATACACTAAAACAATGACAATGCAAACACTCATAGATCTGTTTTAAGATAGAAAGAAATAAAATGCCAATACAATGGTACTTTGATATATGCCACAGTACTGAATCATTCCCATAATCACTCAAAAAGTATTAAGGCCTAAATTTAAAATGGATGTCATAGAAATGCATATAAAATGTCCATGCATTTGGATTACACTGTATTAACATTAACCAGGGGTGTCCAAATCTGCTCCTGGAGGGCCAGTGCCCTTAAGCATTCAGCTCCAACACACTTGCCTAGAAGTTTCTAGTGAGTTTGAAGACCTTTATTAGCTGGTTCAAGTGTGTTTAATTAGGGTTGGAGCAAAACTCTGCAGGATAGTGGCCCTCCAGGAACAGGTTCAGACACCCCTGACATAAACAAACTAAAAAAACTTCATGTGATGCATATTTGTCACTCATACATAGTAAAACAGGTAAGAAACAGCTAGGTAAGAGGTTTGAGACAGCACTAATAAACTGAATGTGTGTTAAATACACAATGACTAGTTTTATACATTTATCAATAAAATCCAATTTGTTTCAATCTCATACGTTTTAACTAATTTAATACTGCCTGTTCTAGCTAGCCATATTTTAACCATGTTCATACTTTTTTAACTGAATAATTGTTTTCACAATGAACAGATTTATGCTGATTATATGATTCACTATTTTAGATGATGCAAATAGTTAATAGTAAACTATGCCATGATTTTTTTTGATTACAGAAATCTTAACTGTTCCTGTTTTACGTATTACTGAAAAGTAGTCTACGTTAGTTTACGTTAAAACGGTGTAATCCAATTGAATGGAATTTTTTTATGCAAATCAAATACATAAATCTTAAATTTGATGTTATTCACACAGTGCTCCATGGTACAGTACTTCAAACAATAATATAATATTATGGTATGTGTCCAAAAACACTGGAACAGAAGAAACAGGCCTACTACATCGAAATCCACAATAACACCAGAAACAGTGCAAAAGAAGATGCAGTACTTTATATGAGAACCTTTCCTGACTAATATCACCAAACACTGCGCTTAGAGGAAACTTGCCCCACTATTAAGCATGGGTTTCAAGTAATGCCTGGATTCCTAGTATAACTGACCCATGATCCTTTATAACTGTAGCTATTTTCCATACAAACAGTGAAGGTCACAGGGCCATCAATAGTCCATTCATCACTTTCCTAGCCTGAGCAGTTTCCTAGGCTTTTTTATATCCTTACAAAGACCTAAAATCAAATGCGGTTTACACCTATCGGCCATTAGTATTAAATGAATAGTACAACCTAAATGACAAAAGGTCATTTTCTTCTATTATATTCACTGTTCATTACGAGTGGCAACCAGTCACGTTTTTTCCAGACCATTTTGTGTAGGCATTTCATTATCACTAAAATGTAATTAGTACATGTATAATTTTGGCTGATGTACTGTGCAAATCATAGAGGTGCACAATAACTGAAAATCAGAGTTCAGTGTTCAGTCAAGAGTGATAATCTAGTGTTTTACTCTAGTGCTTTCACTGTAGAGGATTCCCTCAGCAGGATTACATCACCAAACGTTAGTATACATAATGCATGCAGTTCTTCTGTCAAAAGACTGGTATTATTAAACATTCATATGGAAAACAGAAAAAGTAGTCCTAGAAAGTGAAGGATTTTCAATGCAGAGTTATTACATGAACTCCATAAACAGGATTTAAACCAATCTGTTTCCAACAAGGAGCCTTTTCGACTGTTTTTTTAAAGTGCGTGTGAATGTACATCTATTTGAAACCACAAATGAAACCATTTTCAGCAGGAAGATAGAGGTTAACTGGAAAAAGCAACAGTCTAAACCACTGATTCCATTCAAAGCCTGCCTTTTTTTCCAGGGAAAGTTCTGGGACCAAATAATTGTACCAAGTACCAAAATGACTCCAAGCGCTCCCTTGAATGCCTTGCAATCTTCTTTTCACTTTGCAGAGATAGATAAAGTCTCAATGCAATGCAGTGTCACCTCGGTTAATGGATTCTAAGAGCTGGTGAGACCTATCTGTCACTGATCATTTCAGCCTATCCGTCAGTGATGCAGCTCTCAACAATGTCATTCATTCATCAGAATCTTAATGAATACGCAAGTATGGTTTTCTGATATGCCCACTGACAATGATTTAAGATTTAAAATAAAAAAAAGTCACATGCCAGGGCAGTCATTCACACCTCAGGATTCAAAGCCTTTGAAAACGTATTATAACGGGTTGGAAATTACTGCACAAAAAAATAATAATTCTATGCCTTCACTTTTTCTCTTTTCTTATTATCCTCCTGTCCTAGCTTTTTACTATTTTGAACGATGACTGAAACCTTGTGTAACGGGCACTTCTCGTGTTTATTGCCATCTTATGATACATTGTTTGTTGTATTCCTCAACTGTAAGTCGCTTTGGATAAAAGCGTCTGCCAAATGAATAAATGTAAATGTAAAATATAGATAACCAGTACACAACAATATAAAATAATAATAAAATAATAAAATAAATTATGGCCGAATTTTACTTTTAACCCTAAAAGTTTAGCCTTAGGTAAAATACTTTTGAATATGGCAAAAGAGGGGCATTTCAATGTTGTTTGAGCATTTGTTGATCATATTTGCTAGACTGAGTGATGTTTCCACATGAGAGAGTGTTACACATGCTCATAAAGTATTGTAAATTTATTGGGCAATTAGAGGTTGAGCAATTGAAAGGTTTCTATAGTAAAAAAATGCATCAGAGAAGCAAAGGCTCGCTGAGAAAGCCACTGTAGATCAATCCAAACAACACTGAAACAATAATTTTTTCCAATGCACCCTAGGTTTATGAACTACATTATTCATGTTTATGGTTTCATTTTGAAGCTTCGCTCTCCATCACATTGAAAGCCACTGTATTTGTTTCATACTTTTTCAGCACAGCGAAAGATGTCTTTTATCATTTGCAGGATAACTACATTCACACACACACACACACAAATGCATTCACACTTTGTTTGTGATCATCTACTAATTGATCCATCCATTTAGCAGCATGTCTTTTCATCCGGCCACAGGTTCTGAAATCACATCCTTTTATCGGTAGTAAGTAGACCAATAACAGACTGCAACACAGCCAGTGCTACATGTTTAGCTGAAAGAGTGAAATGTGTTATTTAATGCTAAAACAATAATGTACAAGAATACTTTCTTAGGACAAACTGGAGCTCAAACAAATTAGTAAATACAGAAGAATTCATACAATGAATGAAAACAATATTTTCAACCATAAATATTTACATACCACTATATACCATCAAAATGTATAAATACCATAAAATTTTTGCTTTGAAAACCAGTTCATAAACAAAATCTACAATAGCATACAAAGGCATAGACTTAACATCAGAAGCTGAGCCAACGAGATGTATTGTGACCTGCTATTATCTCATTATTTGATCCACTTTTAATCAATGTTCTCCAATTACTCGCCAAACTATTTATTCTGGAGTTAATAAAGTATAAATCAAATTTATGCTGCTTTGCTTTATTAGGGGTAAAGCAAAAAGGAAGTCAACAAATTTTCTAAATTCATTCAACTAGGCCTACATACGTATAATTAGAAAATATTAAATATTACCAACAATATTGACAAGCTAAACAAAAGGCATGTAAAAATGAAGTTTATTACAAAGTTAGGCATTAAAAAGGTTACTGACCTGTTTTTGCCACTTTAAGATGAGAGATGCAAAATAACAATTTAAAGAGTATTCAATAAAAATATTGTAAATATAGCCATGTCAAGTCATCCCATGGGCTAGACTAGACTCCTTCACAGCCCATTGACTTTTTGTGCCTGCAGTTAAGTTCATGAATGAGAAGCTGTCCAATCGCTTACCTGCAGTGGGGTGTTAAATTACAGCCACTCTAAATGAATTACCATTGCAATAAAAATAAATAAATAAATAAAATGCAACAAAGTTTAAAAATAAGATCTGGTGCTACAGATAAATCATTCTGAACTATTAGCCAAATAGTGAAGCCTTAGTCACGTTTACTGTTTGCAAGCAATGTAGCAACTTGGGGCATTGAAAAATCAATTGTTGGCTATTTTACTTTGATTTTTAATTCAGAATATTTTATCAGAATTGAGAGTTGGAGTCAAAATACCATTTCCAAAAAAAAAAAATCATGCAGGAGGATGTAACTTATGATATGCATGTGGTAATTATATTATGATTATAATGCATTTCAATTATATACAGTTCAGCCGCCAAAACAGTTCTGATGCATTGGGGCATGGACTCCACAAGCCTTCTGAACAGGTCCTGTGGTGTTTGTCGGGTACCAAGACATTAACAGCAGATCCTTTAAGTATTGCAAGTTGCAAGGTTAAGCCTCCAAGGACTGGATTTGTTGGTCCTGCACATTCCACATATGCTCAATTGGACTGAGATCTAGGGAATTTGGTGGTCAAGGCAACACCTGGAACTCATGTTCCTCAACCACTCCTGAACAGAAATCCTGCTGAAAGAGGCCACTGTCATCCGGGAACACCACTGCCATTTGGGTACGTAGGTGGTATGTGTGAAAGTAACATGCTCTGGGACAGAGGTCTCCAACCCTGCTCCTGGAGAGCTACAGTACCTTCCTGCAGACTTCACTTCCAACCCTGCTCCAACACACCTGTCTGTAAATATCAAGTAACCCTGAAGACCTTGATTAGCTGGTGTAGGTGTGTTTCATTGGGGCTGGAGCTGAACTCTGTGGGATGGTAGCTCTCCAGGAGCAGGTTTGGAGACCTCTGGCCCAGAGCAAAACACTACCTCTGCTGACCTGCCTTCTTCACATAGTGCATCCTGCTGCCATTTCTTCCCCAGGTAAACGACACACAAGCACCCGACCATCAGACCAGGCAACCTTCTTCCATTGCTCCATTCCATTGCTGTAGGTACTGTTGCTGACTGGTCTGTAGCTACACAGCCCTGTGCACAGCAAACTGCAATGAACTGTGTGTTCCGACACTACTCTATCATAGCCAGCATTAAGTTTTTCAGCAATTTGAGCTACAGCAGCTCTTCTGTGTAAATGGACCAGATGGGCAAGCCTTAGCTCATCAAGTGCATCACTGAGCCTTGGGCACCCATGACCCTGGAACTGGTTCAGCAGCTGTCCTTCCTTGCACCACTTTTGGCAGGTACAAACCACTGCGTACCAGTAACACCCACTTGTGTGGCTTGCCCATTTTCCCTGCTTCCAACACATGAAATTCAAGAACTGACTGTTCACTTGCTTTCTAATATATCCCACCCCTTGACAGGTGCCATTGTAACAATATAATCAATGTTATTCACTTCGCCTGTCAGTGATTTTAGTGTTGTGGCTGATCAGTATATTTGTGCTCGTTAAATATGTATATGTGTG
The DNA here is from genome assembly GCF_001515625.1 of Sinocyclocheilus rhinocerous. Lineage (NCBI taxonomy): Eukaryota > Metazoa > Chordata > Actinopteri > Cypriniformes > Cyprinidae > Sinocyclocheilus > Sinocyclocheilus rhinocerous. The sequence goes on from NW_015642610.1 coordinate 1,089,918, forward strand.
CCTGCACATGCTGCAAAACAATGTCATATACAGTATATACAGTATAATACATCAACAGCCACAACAAACCGGGCTGGAGATGCTAAAGGAAATTGTGTCAAAGCTCCAGTACTCTGCAAGGATGTCTTTGTGTAATTATCAAGAACATATGGGAATGTTTCATGCAGCATTGGAGCCAGATCCAGTCCAACGCCTACCCAGAATTCGGAGCTACAGGAAGCTCTAATCCACCCTCAGCCCACTCAGCCTTAACCCATCAGGGCCGGCGAGCTTGTTCCATTAGCTGCTATTTCTGTCAGACCCATGCAAGCAGAGACAGGTTGGGCTGAAGCAAAGGCACTGTGGGGTTTTACATACTCCGTACAGCATAAACGAATCCACACGGCCCTTTATCATGCTGCTTATGTAACGCTTCTCTATTTGCCAACAGGGAAGTGCTACAATTACAGGGCGGATAATCAAAGTGGCACCCAGCATGGTGGTGGACGAAAGAAATTTCACGCAAATGATGTTAAAGGGGTCATATGATGTTTTTTTTTTTCCTTTCTTTTTGGAGTGTTACAAGCTCTTGGTGCATAAAGAAGATCTGTAAAGTTGCGAAGACTAAAGTCTCAAATCCAAAGAGATATTCTTTATAAAAGTTAAGAGTCAGCCACACCTACCTAAAACAGCTCGTTCTAACCTATATATATATATATATATATATAACCTTTGTGTCTTCAGTATATGACACCTTGTGTATTGTAAAGCTACTATACACTTTGTATGTGACATTTAAAGGTAGGTAAATCTGAAACCGGTCAACAAACTGACAACCAAGAAGAACATTAAGTCCCTGAACTAAGTAAAATCACATTTACTAAGTTCCTGGGGGAAAGTGTTTTAATAAGGAAGGCTGATTCATGTGAGATATATGACTGATGATGATAAAGAAGCCTGAGAGGGAGAAGCTCAGGACATCTAATCAATGATGCACTCAGTGCCTAGAAAATAAGATGATACTAATGAAAAGCACGAAACACTGCAGGAAATAATAAATAGGTGGAAGACGTGACTGAACAGATTTACATTTCCATGGTGAAAGGATGGTTTGGGCGGATGCAGAAAAACATTTTGGAAATAACATGCATCATCCTTTCCAAACTGTTCTAAACAACAGCATTTTATTTGAAGATAAAGCTGCCTGAAATATGGTCAAAATAGGCCAACATGCCCTTCTGAACTCACTCTTAACAGCATTGTGGTCATTTGTTGGAGGTCTGGTTGCAATCAGCATGTTTTGGTGCTTCAGAGGACTGTGAGAATTTTGGCTTAGTTTATCACTACAGGAAACATACCATTATCTACATTAGTAATTAGAATAACAATCTGTACGCACTCTTTTGATTCCACAAACTAAAGTCTGGAACTGTGCAAAACAGTACCTGAATGTCACAACTATAAGCAAAGTAGCCATTTGACACACAAATGCTAACCAAGGCTGCATTTATTTGATACAAAATACAGTAAAAGCACTAATATTGCAAGACATTTTTACAATTTAAAATAACTGATTTCTATTTTAATATATATTAAAATGTCATTCATTCCTGTGATGGTAAAGCTGAATATTTAGCAGCCATTACTCTAGTCTTCAGTGTCAAGGTTGTTCAGAAATCGCCAATTTGCTGCTCAAGCAACAATTCTTATCATTATCAATGTTGTGATTCTGTGTAGTCTGTCAAAATAGAACAATAAAAATTAATTATGATATAATAAAATTACTTTCCCTCTACTATTGCTTGATTGACAAAGCTTTGTAGAAGAATAAGTCTTTAGTCCAGGGCCACAAGCCAGGTGGTCCTTTACATGGAGGAAACATTTTTAAACTTTTTGACCAAGACAAGCTAGCTATGATTCATCATAAACTGAAGGAGCTTCACCGAAGGCAAATATTCTGTACAAACAATTAGGATTCAGAGACACGGGGGGGTAATTGGATTTTCTAGATTACATTAAAACCAGTTAATTGTGAGCTATCCTTTATCTAAATGACCAGATGATTTTGTTTATAATCAAAGTGAGCCCAGACAACGCAGTGCCGGTTAACTCCATCTCTGGGGAACATGCCACTTCCCAACCTGCTATTCACTCACTTTAATCAATAAGCAATTTGGGCAGCAATCTTCAGCACAGCAATCCATTTAGAAAATAAAATGTAACAAGCACTTACTGGAGTCTGTATAAGACTGAATGACACCAAGACAACACTGTGAAAAGTAATAGCATCAACTACTCCACTAATTCTACATGGTTAATTCATTTGAACATTAGTCAACAAACTCTTAGCCATGGATGCTTGAGAAGAGTATTCAGCCACCATTTAACCTCTGGCGCTTATATATCCACCAAAACGGAACAACACATACGCATTATCTGAGTAGATAAAACACTGGTTCTCGACCTTTTTGATTCCAAGGTCCCCTATTGTCCACAACAATATTCAAAGGCCTCGCACTTCTAGTTTCTGTGAATTAAATTGCAGGGTTGCAGAAATTTTAGCAGCTGAATTTTCTTCAGGTGTCACACTCTTTTATCTAAATTCACATGACTTTATCGGTTTTCTGGGTAAAGATTAAGCATAACAAATATTTTAATTACAATTTCTACCCGTTAAAAAATTGCTTGGCTTGGTGTAACTACAAACATATATTCGTTGTAAGATTTTCTTCACCAAAAACTTTTCACCCTCTCTTGAATTTATTTCAAAGGCGACATCGGATGCAAAATTTTCTTTTACATGGTGTTTGCATATAAATGTGTAGCAGTGTGTGGACACAACCACCCTGCTATGATAAAACTCAATTCACTCCTTTTTTTTTAATTCCCAAAAAACTTAAACAGTCTCAATTGTCAAGCCGTTTTGATTTTCTGAGCGGTGTGATGTCATCCTGCTCAGGCCCCGCCCACGACCTCTGACAGACTGTCCTGTATAGGCATATCTCTGCCCTCAACCAGTTGTACATTGTCTGCCATTTTCTCCACACTCGAGCAGCACTAGCGACAATAATGTCTCGTAAGCAATGCAGAGTTTTGTAGTTAGATGTAGAGTCTTCATTTTCTCCCGATAGCAGAGCCACTGAGGACGCAGTGGATTAGTTTTGTTTTTGATAGTAACGCGCCACCGCATACACACCAAAAAAAAAAAAGAAAACTGGAAGAGAGGAGGGGGGTGAACAGTAGCTCTTTATCATTTTACCCTCTGAGGTCTTAAACAGCATATTATTGTAGCACGGGTTGTGTTGAATACAGTGTAATCAGACTTTAGCCATTAATATGTTTTTAAGATACTGATCATCAAATATTGATGCCAATAAACTCTTATGTAATCTTACACTGTTTCTGGAGTTGTTTCCTTCGCTACGGCAACCTCAAGTGGAGTTTGCTTGTGTAACTACAACCAAATAATAAATATCTTGCATTTGAAATATCTAGGACAGTGAATTAATGAGAACACAACAAAACAGCTTTGATTTCCAGTTAAAAGCTGTACTTCTAGTAATATATGTTTTATATATGGCAAATCAACTCCAGAAAGGGGGGCATTTTAAGTGAGTAAAACAATTTCACAAAATAGATGTTTAAGCCCCATAATTCTGAGATGATCATGTTCCATATTTCCATTTCTTCTCATTTCTGCCCTAATATTGTAGTTCTGTAGATCCACAAGCAGGCCCTGAGGGAGCCGCCATCTATAATAGACTCCTGCCTCTGGCTACTGTGACTATTATAAACCTCCATTAAACCCCTCCAATCCTGATGTATCCACCCCTGACCCAGAGGCTCAGAGCACATGCCTAACCCACTTTCACCCTTCCGGAACCAGCTGTGGTAAGGAGGGCCAGCAGGTGGTGCCAGGGCGAGAGGACTGGCCAAGCTAATCCAGAGATGCACAGGCTCCAGATGGACAGACCGGGGTCGGTATGTGTTTGACCTGGGCGTGTGCAGATACAGACCAAAGGGAACAGCTTATCATGACATGTTTTGGTTGTATCATGCGTTATGAAGGACACCTTGGAGTTAAAGAGGGTGTAGCTCTTTATTAGAGCTGATTACCATTTAGTCAGACAATGGAATGCTTTCCGATGAGCAAGAGAGTAGAGAGGAGCGAAAGCTGATGAACCTGCGAGAGGAATAAGTATAAGAGGAAGATGAGGCTGTGGAAAACAGGAGTCAAGCTAGCTGCTGCTCATGTCCTCCCACTGTCTGGTCTATTTTATTTGGTGTAAATCAGTGAAAAAATAACTTGTTGACATGTTGTTTGTTGAGAGAGTATTTGTCATTTCTATGTATGGAACAGTTTCACAAACAGTCTTTTCAAGTATAATATCATCATTTCTATGTTATAACCAATACAATAATCATGAAAGTACTAGTTTGTGTGTAAACACTGATGTCTATGGTACAGTTCCCAAAAACAGAGTAACCATTTGAAAGCAATTTGACACTTTAAACAAAAATTATATTAGGTATCTAAATATTCCACCTAAGCCTTCTCCTAATTTGCATCCCTGCTGGGAAAACAACTGGGATAGGCTAGCTGATTAGAAATATCTTAGCTCTGCCAAAATCTGACTCCTACACTGCACTGCAACATTAAACAATGGTTGCACATATAGTTGAAATCACATCTCATCGAAAATCACTTGTTTTTAAATATTTAAAATTGTATACCTACCTACTTACTACCAGAATACTTTGAAACCATTAATATTACATACATGAAAATAAATAAATAAATAAATAGACACATCATTAATGTTTGTATTATCAAGCATCATGTGGCATTCTTTAAAGTCAGCATCTTTAATTTTTTATGGAATATTTCAGTGTTTATTACAAATTATTTATGTACACATTATTTTTTAATTAATGTGCCCTCATAATTTCTCCACACAATAGCATCTCTTCTCTGATTATGTGTGCACTAAAAACCTGTCGCTCACATGAGATCACAGTAATTAACAAACAACACCATTCTAATCAATTCCCGGTGGAAAAAAATCTAATCCCGCCCAACATTTTCTTTCATTTGAGAAGCCGTTTCACTTGGGGTAACACTTTAGTCTAGGGACCAATTCTCACTATTAACTAGTTGCTTATTAGCATGTATATTACTAGCATATTGGCTGTTTATTAGTACTTATAAAGCACATATTCTGCATAACCATATTTTAGATCCCTTAATCCTACCCCACCTACTTAACTACTTTAATAAGCAAATTAGGAATTTGAGACAAAAGTCATAGTTAATAGTTAATAGAGAGATCTGGTCCCCAAACTAAAGTGTGACCTCACTATACAGTATATTCCACAATACAGAAGAAAAGATGATCGCATATGGTTTCATGCTGACTTCAATACTGCTACTACAAGCAACCTGCCTCTACTTTTGAATGTGACAGTCTTTTCACTTTTGTAGTCACTGTGGTTAAATAAACTGGTTAAATGACAACATAGAATAAAAAACAGAGACACCACCATTCAGGTTCGTCTGGCAGATTATTTAGCATATTTATTTCCAAAAAGAAACAAAAATGTAGCCTTCTAGACAGAATGTTTAAAGGCATTTTAGTCAGTTGCACACTGTAAAGAAGCCAGCATCATGTAACACAATATTCAGGCATTAAGAGCACTCAGATCAGGATGCTGAGTCTGAGAAGCAACTACAGGTGAGGAAGGTCGCAGTGACCCGGAATAAAGCAAAGCAGCAGGGAAGCACCATGACAGGCAATCTATCCCAAAGGCCAACACAGCTCCATGGGAAAAAACACGGCTGGGTCTGACACACATTGTGCACATGAATACACAGAAAGCGAGATAAAGAGAAAGGTGTAAGAAAGGAAATGTGTTAGAGAGGGGGAAGTGAGAAAGATCAAGAAAATGTGTGTACTGAATACTCTTAGCTCAGGATATTGTGCTGAAATAGCATGTGCAAAAGTGGCATACTGTAACTGTTTGAATTCATGGATGTTAAATGAAAGATCACAAGAAATGTAAAGGTCACGGTCAAAACAGTGTACATAACTAGTAACCTGGAAATATGTCCGTATACAGTAAACTGTGAAAACTGTTGACAGGTAAGGCAGGGATATAGAAGAGAGGGGAGGAAAATAGCTGAGCCTTTTAGACAGACGTACAAGCAATAAGGAACAAAGGCTTCCAGAGTGACAGGTGAAACTGTATAACCAAGACAAGTGAAACGGAGAGAGAGAGTGACAGGAGAGATGAGAATAGATGGACAGACAGATAGAGAAGGAGAAAGAAAGAGAGAGACAGGGCTGGCAGACATCCAGCGTGAGAGGGACTATAGCACTGTTGTAGAATTTGAATGAATTGAATGAAGTTGAATTTTTAGACGTGCATGTGTCATGTGCTGCTGACATTGCATAAAAGGGCTCAGGTTTGCTTTTGACACCTTCATATACACATTTGATGACATTTTTTACATGCTTAAATTTCCATTATTTGAATGGTAATTATCTGTTATCTCAAATAATTGAAATTAGATTTTTTTTTAAAAACATTATCAGACAATTAATCAATCGCAATAGGCCAAGTCTACGTTTCATACAGTAACCCCCGGTTTCACAGACAAGGCTTAAGCCTAGTCCCAGACTAAAATGTAAGTGCTCTGGAGGGCGCTTACTAGGCGCAGACACTGGAGGGCGCTCTGGCGGGCGCTTTCGAGGAGCGGGCTCTGGAGCGAACTTCGGGGCTGGAGCCGACACTGGAGCGAGCTCTGGGGCTGGAGCCGACACTGGAGCGAGCTCTGGGCGGGGGTGAGCCACGACCGACAGGCTTGACTTTGGAGTGGGCAGCGGGCTTGCCACAGGAACGGCCGGCGGGCTGTAAAAAAAAAAAAACCTAGCAAATGGGTTAATGTATAAAACCCAACAAGCTGGGTTAAAATAATCCAGCATGTGTTCTGTCCAATATTTACCCAGCGCTGGGTTGCCAAATAACCCAGAAATTGTTGTCTTTAACCAAGCATTTTTTTAGAGTGTAGTTTCCTCAGTTGAACGCAAACAAATATTTGTAAATAAATAAATAAATAAACCATCTTTGTGAGTCTATATAATTCCTGTGTATTGGGACCATCGATTGCTCAATGTCTTCAGAATCTAAAAGATAGGTGTGTGTGAGAAAAATACTAATATTTTAAATATTTAAACTTTTCGCATTGTGAAACTCACAAATCCTCTTTGCTTCCACATCACTTATTTTGTTTCACAACACTCATGCTGGTATTTATATCAACTCATATGAAAGCTGGCCAAAAGCAACGATTTATACTGTAGATAAAAAAGTTTAAAATTGAAGTAATTTTCTCACACACACATTTCGCTTCAGAAGACATTGTCTCACAAACTGTGGTATGTCATATGGATGACCATTGTGTTCACTTTGTGTAGTTTTTGAGGCGGCAACTTTGGAGGTCTAGTACACTTGCATTATATGGACTCACAGAGACGGATTATTTTTTGTTTGTGTTCATCTGAAGAAAGAAAATCATATACATCTAGGAGGGCATGAGAGTGAGGAAATCAGAGAATTTACTTGTTCTAGGTGGAGTATCCCTTTAAAGAGATCTCATTAGTGATTTTTCTTTTCGATGGGATACTCTACAGTTGGCTGCATTCTAATCTATGGCCAATGGCCAACCTTTCCACCACCACCGCAATCAAAAGACTCAGTAATCATAGCAGAATCTCATCTGATTGGCTGTGCATGCTGCTCAACGTGACAACAGCTTTTTCACTGCACGGCAAAATGCTTGTTTGCATTGCATTGAGACACAGACAAGACGAGAGATTCAAACAGTGAAATGTTCCAGTTCTGTTGGAACTCTTGGAATGGCACTCAACCAATCAAATTAGTGGACTAATTGCTGCATAATATCCCTACCAGAGCAGGTATATTAGACAAACTAAACTAAACTAAAATAAAAGACACTATGATGCTTTTCTGTGAATATACATGGATGATCAGAGGAAAAGACAGAAGGAAAAAGAGAGGGAGGTGAGACAGGGTCAATCCACCTGCCGAGTAGCTGTACATCAAACACATGAATTAATAATGCCAATGCCAAATCTAGTTATCAGACTCGTTCTCTATGAGGCAAAGATGAATTTAGCAAATTAATTAATTAATTAATCCTGAGAGTAGCACTCACATTAGCATTCTTCTCTCTTCCACTATTCTGAACTGCAGGATTGCTTTCACCAACTCTGCCCATTTATATCCCTCATAATACAGTAAGTAGAGCATAATCAATAACGCTTCATAAATACTATGCAATTGAAAGACTGGATTTTCAGTTCCCCAGAGACTTTCTTACTGGTGATTAAACCAGATTGTTTAGCAAATGTCAGCATTTTTCCAATATAGGCCAGTGGTGCTCAACTAGTGGACCACAGATCTGTTCTGATAAGGTTAGGCAGGGAGAAAACAATGGAACACAAACAATATAGAGCAACAAATTATGCAGTTAGGACAGCAAAATAAGCTTATCAACTTTTAAAAGGAAGAAGAAATGTTTTCTTTTTCCTTTACAAAGGCTGTGTGTCTAAAACTCAATAGTATTGTGGTCTTTTGACACTTGATTGAAGCCACTAGAATGCTATTAAATGCTATTTGTTATTAAAGTAACATCTGCCTCTGTGTACTTCTAGTTTAACTGTATCTTATTCAAATAAGTTATATATTTAACTGAGGTGAGTAATGGCTGCAAATAGGCCAAAAATATTTGATTTCAAAGCTTTATACCAAACCTTTTCAGAGTAAAAGAGCTCAAACCAAGAAGTGCTACAATTATGCCTGCTCTCCCCATCACAGAAAACATTGTTTTCCTGTTGTGCTTGTTCCTAATTTGTTTGCAAAACCAATAACGTGTTCAAACTTAAACTTTCCACAGCATGCCTAAATGAAATATGACTATTACGGCACTGAACAATGTATATTTTTGCATACTTTCACGCACACTTTCATGCAATCATTTGCTTATGTTTGAGGAGGAAATGAAAGATAAGCCCCATTCAGACTCACAGTAATGCATCAGGTACATACCAGTTTCATAAAAGCACCTAGAAATTCACCATCAAACACAGAACACATCCTGCAGACTGGGGTGTTTCCTCCACTATCATTCACTTCACACTCTGTAGGCTTGAGGAAACGCTTCTCTGTGGTCTTTTCACAGGATGCTGCCTGATACTGCTGTTGTTCTCCAGCTATCAGATGTCTGGGCGTAAAAAAAAAAAAAACCCGACAGCTGTTTCTGTGAAGAAAAACAAAAACAAACAGCAGGAATCCCCCCTGGTCTCCCACCCTTTTTTCCTATCCTTGCACACCTCATCTCTCTTTTCTCTCTTCCCTTCCAACACTCCTTTTGTGCCATCCATAACGTCCCTCTCAAGTTCCAACCACAGGCTTTTAGAAACCAAACACTATCCCAAGAATAAACAGTCCCTAGTGTAAACAACACATTGAAACATATTCACAGCCGACTCACACCTTTCAAAAACGCTCAAATATTTAAAATGCAAAAGAAGTAGCTCTTTTACCTGAGCCTGACTTTCGATCCCCATCACGCAGCTGAATGCACCAACGCTAACAGAAGATTAAAGCCCCCATTCACACAGGCTCCATGCCACACATGTGCCACAGAGGACTCCATCTGCAGTACATTCATTAGAGGCACAGCTAAAAGGAAAGCTTCAAGAAAGGATGGAAGAGAGCATACATACAGACAATTTATGTCCCACGGAGGAGAGAGAGAGTGCTAACATCCAGCCACAGAGATGAAGAGTCCTCACACTGCTGCCGCTGCCACTGCTGAGTCTGCCTCTGGTTTGCTGCCCTATATGAGCGGGAGCCCGCCTCACACACGTATACACACTCACACACACATATATGCATACAGTGCACGTAGCAACCAGCTGTCAGAAGAGACAGGGAGCATTTCTACTGAACTTCTCAAATATCTCTCAATGGCTACACACACCCACATGAGCCTGCTGATTTTGATATACAAAACTATGGGCTTCAGGACACTGTACTGTAAATTCTCAAAACAGGTGCACACATAATGTGTAAAGTGGTGTTTCTCAGGATGAAGTTTAATGAACTGCTGTAGAGCATTCAAGGGTCAGAGAACCACTCTGCAGTGTCTCAGAGGACAACTGTCACTGTTTTACCATTCCTGTCCTCTCTTAGCCCTCATCTAAGAATGTTTTTACCCCACATTCTCTCCGTTTATCTTTAGAAGGGATGGTTTACCCAAAATTGGCAATTCTGTCAATATTTACTCAGTTTCATGTCTTTCCAAACCTTTATGATTTTTACCACTGAAGAAAAGAGAATGGCAGTTCATACTGATCATGTCTATCAAGCTTGATAAAGGTGAAAAAGCATCATAAAAGTAGTTTATTGTTTTGTGCTATGTACTCCAAGTCTTCAATCTTATCAATTAGGGGGTGAGCCCAAATAGAATATTCAAATATTTGATCTGTAATAATTTTTCAAAAAATAAAAACATTATTCAGGGAATTCATGATAAATCCTAAGCACGCAAACTACAAGTCAGTTATAACTAAATGCACTGGGTGGAGCGTGTTAACAAGTTGGTTGGTCACAGAATGTTGTCGCCTTCTAGTTTGGAATTACTTTGGTCAAAATGATCTTACTGAATGATCTTACAATATGGAATTACTTTTGATCAAATGAATCAGTGAAACTGACTTATCATAATATCACCACCACAACGAGAAATCACATGAAATCCAAACAGCAGTCGACTGAGGAAAGACAGCTCTCCATCACTGCATTTACGACTGCAGGTAAGCGCAGTAAGTTTTTTTTTTTTAAGAAAACCTTGAGATATACTGTAACGTTGTTGTAGAAAATTGTTGTGTATAATGCCTAATCATAAGGCACAGGGGAAGTCGTGGCCTAATGGTTAGAGAGTCGGACTCATAACCCAAAGGTTGTGGGTTCGAGTCTTGTACCGGCAGGGATTGTAGGTGGGGGGAGTGAATGTACAGAGCTCTCTCCCACCTTCAATACCACGACTGAGGTGCCCTTGAGCAAGGCACCGAACCCCCAACTGCTCCCCGGGCGCCGCAGCATAAATGGCTGCCCACTGCTCTGGGTGTGTGTTCACGGTGTGTGTGTGTGTTCACTGCTGTGTGTGTGCACTTTGGATGGGTAAATGCAGAGCACTAATTCCGAGTATGGGTAACCATACTTGGCCACATGTCACGTCACTTTCACTTTTTATAAGCTTGTTCAGAAATGGTGACAAAAAAAATAACGTCTTTCTCGTTAAACGTCATTTAAATAAACAAATAAACGAATATTAGTTTTTATGAGCCCAAATATTCGAATACAATATTTTTCAAAAAAACGCCCATCCCTATTATCAATAGATGCAGCTTCTTTAAAAAATTCCTCTCGTGTTCCCAGGAAAAAACAGCATGACAGCATTTCCAGTTTTGTGTGAGATATTCCTTTAATCACCTGCACCACACTGATTGTTGCTTTTTGTTCCTTGAAAGGAATTGTTCACTGAGAAAAAAAATCGTCTACTCAACCTCATGCCATTCCAAACCTGAATGACTTTATTTCTTCTGTGGAACGAAAAAGAAGATTTTAGATATGAGAAATGTCTCAGTGTGTGTGTTTTTTCTTCATGCAATTGAAATCAATTGTAAGCAAAACTGTATGTTAACCAACATTCCCCAAAATATATTTTGTGTGCTTCAGAAAAAAGAAAGTTGTACAGGTTTACAATGACATGAAGGTGAGTAAATGACAACCAATTTTTTTTTTTTGTCTGAACTATCCCTTTAAGTTTTTACTATCTCTAGTCCTAGTCAAATTTCTAATCTAGTTTTACTGTTCCTTTCCATGGCTGGCTCTTTCCCCATTTCTCATTTAGGCTAACATTACTCTCCACTACATCATCCTCAACCCTTTATCCAGTAATAATACCTCTTCTCCTTTTCATCATTTTTTTTCCAACACATTTTCACTTTCTCGCTCTCTACTCTTGTTTCCTCTCTCTCCTTCACCAAAATGAATTTTCCCATACAAGCTATGACTCTGTACATTGCTCTAAGCAGGTGCATAAAGACTGCCACAAAGAATTACCAAAACTGAGCCAAAATAGTTAGTAGAATTTGAAATGAAAAAAAAAACAATTCAGGTTGAGCCAGTATGATTTTTTCCCAAAATTGTATTAGCTTCTATTGCTCCACATATGACATTATCATATGAAGCTACAGAATCCGTTACAACAAAAGAAATGGAAATACTTTCATGTCAATTCTGACATGAAAGTCCAATATGTGGTAATTCTGTCCAATATGTGGGATTCAAACATGTTGCTAATATTTAAGACTAAATTAAAATATTATTTTCTTTATAGATTCATTCTTAGATTTTTTTTTTTTATGAATTACTGTTTTGAAAATATTTTCCTGCTCTGAATAGTGATGTAAAATGTTACATAGTGAAATTGAGATTTATTTTTGATGTTGTATGCTGATTTAAGATTTATTAAATTGTGCATAAAGTCCTATACAACTTTTATTTTTCTTTATTGGAAATTATTTCTTATTTAGAATATATTGGGGACAATGCAGTATCTTTTAGCAGGTTACACAATTTACTATAAATTAGCCCCATGGCCTTATGCCACTGGCTTTTATGAATGTCTTAATGTGTCACCAATTTTTTGAGTTTCCATCACACCAGCACATACATAAACTTATAAAACTGATCCATATTAATGACACAGTTTCATTTCAAGCAGAAGTTTTGGCTTTTAAAATGTATGTAGTTACAGCTATTTGAACTATCTGATCAATAGTGTTAATTCCACTATCTGCAGTTACTCACTGAAGCCTCAGTAAACAAATGCCCCCGTAATTACAACTTTTATGTTCCGTGAGTGTGTGCAGGATCTGTAAGAGGCCATTAATCACTATTAATCGCTCTGTTCCTCTGCCCAGGTGTTCTTGAACAAATGGATTCTTGTAATGCCTCCACAGAGAGAGTGTGGGTCTCCCACATCATGAAAATGGGTCAGCCCTGGTGCATGGAAAAACCCACACCTATGACTCTCATTGGCTGCCGAGGATGGGATGAGAGAAATGGAGTGACTGCACTTTGTAGAAATGGAGATGGTTTGGTAAATAGTCAGCAAGCAGACGCTATTTTAGGTTAAATGTACTGTAAGCCACTGACAAATTCTGATGTTCATCTAACTCCTTCAGCACACATACTGAATTTTAAGACACAACAATTATGTAAGTAAGGAGTACCATGGTATTCTTTGAAGTACGTTGTATGATTTTTTGAACTTAATGGATGCAAACCAAAAAGGAATATTATTTATAACAAATCAATGATAAGTCTGGCATCTATGTTAAATCAGCTCCAATTGATGTAATACTTCAGTATTACAGAACAACACAGTCCAGTGTTTCAGTCTTTTGAATGGCCATCAGAAACCACTAAAAATGACTAATCAGCTTTTGCTTGTGGTACAGCAATTTTGTCTGGGACAGTTCACATTATGAGTGGAAGAAGCCTCACTCATATCTCTTGATTGAGGATTCCCTCTGAAACCAGGAACTCGCTGCCACATCACAAGAACAGGGATTCTCAGAGGGCCCATCTCCACTGAAGTACTCTTATATAAAGCAATCAAATTTTCATCATGTGGAACTCAAGTGTCCTCTCTGAATCCCCAAATGTCAGTGCTGCTCTTTCCTACGATAACAAGCAGCAGATACTTTCAGGGTCAAATATAGCAGTACTGTATGCGACCTCACAGACCTTACTGAAGCATAAACCATTTGTAGAGCTAAAGAAAGTAAAAATAAGGGACAAACTACAAACAGATCTGATATTTTGACATAAGCATTAATAACACCCAAGCACTGGCAGTCCTTTGGTTGTGTTGCCTGGCCATCCACCATATGGCAGCTCATTAAGTCAGGAATATCAGAGGGAAACATCCTGTATTGTGGAACACAGGAAACTCTGGTACTGTTCTCAAGGTAGACATCACTCCTGTGGTTCCCGCCAGCTCACTGTTAGATGTGCATCAAAGCCCAGCTTGAAAAACAGGTAAAACGATTCTTGTGTTATTGTTGTTTGAACAGTCCACTTTTTAGGAATGGCTTGTTTAAAGGGGTCATATGATGCTTTTTTAAAGATCATTATTTTGTGTATTTGGTGTAACAGAATATGTTGACATGCTTTAATGTTCAAAGAACACATTATTTTTCAAATACTGTACATTATTGTAGGTCCTCTATGCCCCGCCTCTGTCAAACGCTTCGTTTTCTACAAAGTCCCGCCTTCCGACAAGCACAGTCTGCTCTGATTGGCCAGCTAACCCAGTGCATTGTGATTGCTGTTGTAAGTGATCTTAAAGATTCCTAAATGCATCTACTTTCGGAAGGCCAAATAAAGTGCTTTTGCTTTCGCCTAGAAACACACAGCGTCTCCTTGACATGGCTGCTTCAACACTAACTGCGTTTACTGAAACCACGCCTTCTTTCTTTGCGTGCTCATTTGGGCGGCATTATGCAAATATTTTCACATAGTGAGGTAGATATGTGGGGTGTGTTAGAACGAGCCGTTTTAGGGGGGCGTGGCAGAGTCTTAACTTTGATAAAGAATATCTCTTTGGTTTTGAGACTTTAGTCTTTGCAACTTCAGGGATCTTATCTATGCACAATCAGCTTGTAACACTCCAAAGAGAAAGGAAAACTTGAAAGCGCATCATATGACCCCTTTAAACACTGATGAAACATTTCCATGTATATTGCAGAAGGAAAGTTGTCATCATCAGACCAACACTGACAGACCTCTGCAAACCACAACAGGATCGTTTAGACTATTTAATATCAGTTGGAAAAAAGTAAGCTCATTATTTTCTATGAAGGCTAACTTACTAGTTGTCATACATCTTGGTGAGTAAGTGCTCAACTAACACTAACCAGAGGTCACCAATGGCTCATAAACAAATATCTAGTTCAGTCATTAAACTCTAGATGGCGTAGGCTGATAGAATCTTTACATGCAATCTTCTAGCCATCTTCAAGCAATTACAACAAATTAAGATCAGAAACCCTCTACCTCCCCCAGCTCCACCTGTCTAGATCTGCTAGGGGATTTATGTATGCCTTTTCATGCAGCAACATTGTATCTTACATGCTCTCAGCAGCAAGTAGCAGATCTTGTCCGCCAAGACCAAATACACTTACACTGCTATGACAACAGAAAGCTGCCACTAACACTGTGGAATCAAGTGTCAACTGCAACAGAGCTGTCTAGTTCCTCAATGGGATGGAAATGTAGAGACTGGGACCTCTTGGAGCTTTAATTAAACACCCCTGCATTCAGTCAGTCTGTAGGATGCACTGAAAGGTCTGCTGAAGTATTAAGGTGGCAGTGCCCACATACTTGTCCTTGTAGCACCAAATGTGGCAAAACTTCCAAAGGCACAGGCCATGTAATTACACACAGCCAATGAAACAAGGAAATTGTGCTATGATTGGCAGAGAAAGAGAGAGATCAGATAGTCAGAAGACAGAAGGTCAAAGAGTCAAAGAGATGATGTCATGTAATTCTAGGTCATACTATTATTACAATAAATTTAATCAAAGGATTCTGGAGACAGGTGATTTTATAAAATAATTAATATTTATTTTAGAGAGAATTAAATGACCCTTATTTTCACTCACACAATGTTATGTCTTGTTTGATCAGACATTTTCAGAGACAAGGGCAGGTCAGGGTCATAAAGAGGTACAAAAAAATTGAGAATATTGAGGTATGCAGGTTTGGTGAGGCTAAAACAAAAATGATGCATTGAGTCTGTAGCGTCTGGACCAATCAAACACACAATATATATTTTGTTAGCTATATTTAACAAATACTCTATAACACCCCTCAGTTAACAAGCCATATGAGGACCTATGGACCCTTCCCCCGAATAATTAATTATAACTAGTTATGATTAATTATTCATATTTCCCATGAGCTGATTCGTTACAAGTCTCTATCAATATAGGAATATTCCTGGTTAAAACTATCTGCCATGTTTTATGCACTTTATTTTCATATTCCATTAGTTCAATAGTACTCAATAGTATTAATAGTAGGGGTGCTCCGATTGATCGGCTACCGATCACTATTGGGTGATAATCACGTTGGGATGATTGATCGGCGGTCTCTAAAAGGCCGATCTCAAAAAAACGATCTCAAGCTGATGACGCTGCCGTGAGAGGTTTGGCACGACATGCAGCGGCACCGTCTCAGTCTCTGTCCGGCGAGGGTAAAATAATTATAATGCTGAAGGTGAGGTACTCACCTTCATATTTTTTCATTAAATAACTTATAAAGTAATTTGAAAACCTTGTGTGAGACGTAATTTCACACACCGCGTGAGTGAATCACCGCACGTGCTCTCTCTTTCTCTGTCAAAATACGCAAATGGCTTCAAATAACCACATCGCATCTTATCTATAAGCTGCGTATTTTTTCCGCGCTCATGTTAATGGATTAATAAAGCGTGCACACTGCAGACGGTTGCGGTCCAGCAGTGCGTTCCACGAGCGGCGCGTCAGCATCAGTGCAGATTGTTTCCGCACCGAGTCTATTTTTGCTGTGCTGCAAGCGCTGAATTAAAGTAACAGCGCATTGTTTGCAGTAAATATGAACATGGATTGACACGAA
>NW_015642610.1:1107052-1107461 GCF_001515625.1 Sinocyclocheilus rhinocerous
TCCACACCGAGTCTATTGCTGCGCTGCAAGCGCTGAATTAAAATAACAGCGCATTGTTTGCACTAAATATGAACATGGATTGACACGAAAATGTAGTAATTACACCATAAATGCATATTATTAAAGTCTACTGTGTTTCAGTCAACACATATGGCTTTTTGGCTAGGTTTAAAGGGAAAGAGGACTTTTAGATATAATAATTTTAGATACAATAATAGATGGTACTCGTGGAGGTACGAAAACAAAGTTCTTTATGAACCGCATGATTGCTTGTAATAAAGATTTAAATGCAAAAGGAAAGGCAGTAGAGCTGACTATTTCTGTCAATGGTAAGTTTGTGATAACGTAAGAAAAGTAGTGTAAATGTTTTGCCAATTGCTTGAGCAACTTAATATATAAATCTAGAAGT
>NW_015642610.1:1107553-1123533 GCF_001515625.1 Sinocyclocheilus rhinocerous
AATAATGTGTTGCTTATATTTATTGTGTTTAAACATGTCTGTGAGAGATTGTATTACTGTACTGTGTAAAAAAAGAATTGCAATGCTGAAAAAGCATTTTCAGTGACAATGTTTGGATTTGAAATCAAAATAATGGATAAATGTTGTGTTTGTGGTAAACGACCACAGATCAAAGCGGACTCTTGTGTGAAAGCACAATGAGAGTCCATGCTGCTTCCCCTCTCACAAGAGACACCTAAGAGGGGAAATTCCCCCCATTTTCAAAAATGAAATTCATGCCCTGAATAAATGTCTAAAAATCCTGATTGGAGTATCACTATAAATAGTTATAGATGATAAAAAAAGAAGGCTTTAAAAAGATCTGTATCGGGGATCGGTATCGGCAAATACTGCTTTCTGTGATCAGCAATCGGTGATCGGCCTCAAAAATCCTGATCGGAGCACCCCTAATTAATAGTTAATAGTATTTATAGTATTCTTAGTATTAGTATTCATAGTATTAATAGTATTCTTATTCATTTAGTTCTATTTTATTTTCTAATTTTGCTTTTATGGTTTATTTTATTTGATGGCATTAATAAGGTTTCTGTAAAGCTCTTTGCAAACAGCAATTTAAATGTACTTTATTACACGCCTCTGTGGAATACTTAATTCTGATTGGTCAGTCGCGACATTCCGAGGTATCTTATCCCTCGATAACAACCGGTAAAAATGAATAACACAGGCTGTACTCTGGCTAGGAACATTTTCTCTTAGTGGAAGCTTTGCGTTTGTTTAACTAATAAAATATTAAAACGCGATTCAAAATTGTGTACAATTATTTAATGTAATCCTGGTATCGCGGACTTGCTCTCTCGTTTCATACAAACGCAGCTGCTGCCATTTTGCTACGATTGTTTTGTACGCTTTAATTGTTTTTAAGATAGCTCACATACTGGTAAGATTTTAAAACATTTTCGTCGTAAATCTTTTATCGCCATAATTATTTATGTGGTGAAATGTTGTGTAATAAGTGGTGTGACTGCACCGTATCCCTTAAAGGGGTCATATGACGTTGCTAAAAAGAACATTATTTTGTGTATTTGGTGTAATGAAATGTGTTTATGCGGTTTAAGGTTAAAAAAACACATTATTTTCCACACACTGTACATTATTGTTTCTCATCTATGCCCCGCCTTTCTGAAACGCGTCGATTTTTACAAAGCTCATCGGTCTGAAAAGCAAGGTGTGCTAAGGAAAACTTGAAATCGCATCATATGACCCCTTTAATGTCCGTCTAGTTTGAACTTGCTCGCAGCTGCTGTGTTCACAAAAGCTTTGTGTTCAAATATTTCAACTCAAATCAATATTTCGTGTCTAATTATTTACTTATGTGGCAAGTAGCCGTGTAATAAGCGGGATAATGTTATTGTTATCAACCAGCTGGATGTACATTATCCCTTACATATAAATAAAGCTTTACTTAAGCTCTATCAACAGCATGTGCTACTCTGATGATTACTCCAGAATGTTTTTATACATCTTTCAATTTTTAAAACAAAGGAAAAGCATGCATATATTACTCAAGTTACAAAGGTGGTCTAAGGAGGTGAAAAAACAAATGTGAAGCTTATATTTGTAGTTAAATCATTGAAATATTGAACATTAACTATTCAGTAAAACTAAATAATAATAATAATAATAATAATAATAAAAATAATTTGATTTGTCAAGTTTTGCGACAGGACTACTTTTCTTGGTGGATGAACTTGTTATGCAATACTAACATAACTGACTGTAGTTTGCTCCATGAGTTTATGGCAACACAATCTAATTAGAAAATGTAGCTTTAGTTATGAATTGCCATGAGAGTGTGTTCATTTACGGATAGATATATCCCTTTTTGGTATTGGCAAAAGGTGTTCTTAGTATCAGGAAAAAAGATGAAAAAAGAGAGAATGTTCCCAATGTAAGTTCATTGCAGTACATGACTTTTTGTTTGGACAAAAATGGACGAGCTGAAATAATTTTCTGTGGTAATCGACAGCATGCCACAGATGATGTTGAAAGAGCTTAAGCTGTATTTAACCCAAAATATTCCTTTATAATGGTGTATACATTATGTGAACAGTGTACTGCTGCACATACAAGCACAACATCCTACTCCTTTATGAGCAGAAATGTCTTAGACATTCATATGCACACCCACACAAACAGTCAGTGCTCGTCTGGAATTTCACAGCAGGTAGGAGTGCACAATTCATCTACATAACCAGTGCATTTATACAGTTTTGTATTACAAAAACATTATGCAAAAAGTTATGCAAAGTAGTTTCAGAATATGCCTTGTTCACATTAGCCTTGTTCACACGGTCTGCCCAAATCCAATTATTTGTGTATCCGATTAGAATCCGATCTAAATTACTGACGGTCCACACTGTGCATCGCAACTGTTCAGATCCGATTTGTGTCCTGTTGCGCTTTTGTTTTCCAGAATATCTGCTTTGGTTTCTATGGCAATGATGTTGCATTGGTATGTCTACGCTAAAAACAACAATAACAGCAATACAGTCTGCAATACAGAGATGTTGTTTTACAACATGATAACATGTTGCTGTCTCACTGGATTATATTATGTTTTATGAGGCAGTGGCAGAAATGTAGGAAGCTGGAATGTGCATATTTATTACGTGCTGCGGTCTCAAAACTCAAAGAGATGTGTAGACCAGCTCTATATTGTCATTTTCCGCTTAACTTGCACTTCGCAACAACACAACCTTGTTTCTGCAAAGACATTCAGCATGTTTTCTACAAAAAATGTTGTGGAGTGAGAAAGTGACACAGGCAAAAAAGCTATGCAAAATCCGATCTGCGCAGTCAGACAAACAGACTTCCAGAAATGCAATTTGAACCACATATGAATGAAGCTTGAAACAGATTTGTAAAAAAAAATAAAAAAAATTGCGGATTCCAATTGGATATACACAAAAATCATATTTGGACTGAGTCTGAACAAGGCCTTTTTTCATTTAAAAATCGTGTACTAGGGACTTATACCAGTCTATGGTTTCCTACAAAAACAGAAGACAGAATTCTGTAGCACTTCCTGTGGTCCACTTTCCACAGCTACTTGATGATATCAGTGTGCTCAGAGATAACGGCTGTTTCATTCACTGCAGATGAGACACAGAAAATTGGCAGATAGAGTGCACCATGTTCTCAGAGCCTCCTATCCTTTAGCTGCTGATCTGTGGTCAGTTGTAACTCGAGGACATTAATGGATAAGTCAGACATAATGCTTAAAAAATTACTATTCTTTTATCGGTTTATTATTATAGGGAAGAGAGGTACGCAGTGGGGGAGAGTGTTTTCATTACTCTGTTGCAAAACCTAATATCAACATATCTTAAAAGTCAACATAAAATCAGAAAGGACCCCATTTACTAAATGCAAGCCCTGGTCTTACTGTGAATGCTTCACCAGTGATCTTCACAATCCTCTACAATATTACAAGCACTTTCTCTGAAACACTTTTCATTCCTTTGACTTCCATTCATATGCGTGCAAATGCGGGAAAACAGAACTCATGCTCATGTGAATTTTACTGCTAACAACGTTAAAGTTTGCTGAACCCTCACCTGCAAATTCACATCACAAAGACATGTGACCAATAGAAGATCGATATGTCATGGTATGACATGTTAGTTGAATTAAAACAATGAAAACAGTAGGTTTGCAGTGTTTCAGTAGAGTATATATTTATATTATTTTGGATATATTGTTGTGTTGAATTTATGTTTTTAAAAAAGACGCCGCAGATGTGACATCGTATCACGACAACTGCAGTGCCTGTAGAAATTTTGCATGCTCAAAGTCTAGCGTGACCACAGCATTAGGCTAACAGTCATACAGAAATTGAGGTATTGTTTTTTGCAAACTAAATCCTACCAAACAAGTTCTGCATAGGACAAGATGCCGTCTAAGAAGTCAGCTTAAGGAAGCTCACTAGGTTTTGAACAGAGCTATTGTGTGTGAGTGTGTGCACATAATAGGCCTACATCAACATTTGTGAATGGTGAGCATAGACCTCTAAATTAAAAAAAGAGAAATCATTAAAACCAATTCAAAGAAAATAATGAAGATATAATTCAGTGGTTTCCCCACCGGTTACTAAAGTTGCCAGATGCATTTCTGAATAAACATCCAGAAATTGCATTGCATGAATTAGTTGAATTAAATAGATGAATTAATTCAGTAGGTGTCAAAAGCTCTTCCTAAACTTGTCTAATTGTATGTCATTTGTTTTTAAAAAATATCTTTAGTTACAGATTGGACACAACTTTTGACAACTTTAGTTGCCCCCTGGCTTAAATGGGTTACGGTGAGGAACAGGAGAGTGTCTGACTCACTGAGCAGGGAAGCATCAGATATCATACAGACTGCCAGCATGAAGCCTGCAGCGATGTGTGTTTTTAGTGGGCTGTGAGAGACTAGACAAATGACTGCGCTTGCACTCTCTCTCTCTCTAGGTTATACTAATGAAAGTGTCATAAGAAATCATAAGTATCATCTGTCATCTGTGCAACCTCCACTTCTGCAAACAATATCCTGAGAGGATCGCTGTGCAGTTCTCTCATCTCCTGTTTAAATATCAGCATGAATGCAAAGATAATTTACAATTACATTAGACTTGGCACAGATTCTGCATAGCACTGCTTCACTTTTCTATCTCATGTACCCTTGTATTTCCGTCAAAGCTCATGTAACCCTTCATCAACACCAAACAAGAAATATGTTCCTACTGACTCATACTGGACTCACCAAGTAGCAAATATCCTGCTACATGTGTCACCCACCCAAAATTATAAAACAGAACTGAAGACATCATAATTTTAATTTTATAGGCTTGACAGAAACAAAATCAAAATAAAGTTACACACACCCCTGACTGGAATCACTGCAGTATAGCAGTATGCGCTTGTGAATGAGTTAAGCCTTGACGCATGACAGCAGTGCAGAGAAAGTATCAATTTAACTTACATTACTAACACACAAAAAAAACATACTTTTTTTTTTTAAGAAATGAATACTGAAAAACCTTTTTCCACAAATAAAAAAATCTACAACTGTCAAAATTGCCAGGACACTCCTGTGAAAGATATGTTTTAATCTCAGAGAGGCTATCCTGGTTAAATAAAGGTTAAATAAATAAAATAAATATTTTTTTCTTGAACACCAAATTAGCATATTAGAAGGATTTCTAAAGGATCATATGAAAATTCAGCTTTGCCATCAGAGGAATAAATTACATTTTGAAATCAATTAAATTTGAAATCAATTAAATTATTTTAAATTATAATAATATTACTATATTATAACAGTATTACTTTTTGAATCAAATAAATGTAGCCTTGATGACCAGGAGTAAACAGTCAGTGCTCGTCTGGAATTTCACAGCAGGTAGGAGTGCACAATTCATCTACATAACCAGTGCATTTATACAGTTTTGTATTACAAAAACATTATGCAAAAAGTTATGCAAAGTAGTTTCAGAATATGCCTTGTTCACATTAGCCTTGTTCACACGGTCTGCCCAAATCCAATTATTTGTGTATCCGATTAGAATCCGATCTAAATTACTGACGGTCCACACTGTGCATCGCAACTGTTCAGATCCGATTTGTGTCCTGTTGCGCTTTTGTTTTCCAGAATATCTGCTTTGGTTTCTATGGCAATGATGTTGCATTGGTATGTCTACGCTAAAAACAACAATAACAGCAATACAGTCTGCAATACAGAGATGTTGTCTTACAACATGATAACATGTTGCTGTCTCACTGGATTATATTATGTTTTATGAGGCAGTGGCAGAAATGTAGGAAGCTGGAATGTGCATATTTATTACGTGCTGCGGTCTCAAAACTCAAAGAGATGTGTAGACCAGCTCTATATTGTCATTTTCCGCTTAACTTGCACTTCGCAACAACACAACCTTGTTTCTGCAAAGACATTCAGCATGTTTTCTACAAAAAATGTTGTGGAGTGAGAAAGTGACACAGGCAAAAAAGCTATGCAAAATCCGATCTGCGCAGTCAGACAAACAGACTTCCAGAAATGCAATTTGAACCACATATGAATGAAGCTTGAAACAGATTTGTAAAAAAAAATAAAAAAAATTGCGGATTCCAATTGGATATACACAAAAATCATATTTGGACTGAGTCTGAACAAGGCCTTTTTTCATTTAAAAATCGTGTACTAGGGACTTATACCAGTCTATGGTTTCCTACAAAAACAGAAGACAGAATTCTGTAGCACTTCCTGTGGTCCACTTTCCACAGCTACTTGATGATATCAGTGTGCTCAGAGATAACGGCTGTTTCATTCACTGCAGATGAGACACAGAAAATTGGCAGATAGAGTGCACCATGTTCTCAGAGCCTCCTATCCTTTAGCTGCTGATCTGTGGTCAGTTGTAACTCGAGGACATTAAGCCAATATCCAGCAACTTTGCACAGCCATTGAAGAGGCGTGAGCCAACATTCCACAGGCCACAATCAACAACCTGATCAACTCTATGCGAAGGAGATGTGTTGCACTGCGTGAGGCAAATGGTGGTCACACCAGATACTGACTGGTTTTCGGACCCCCCAATACAGTAAAACTGCACATTTTAGAGTGGCCTTTTATTGTGGCCAGCCTAAGGCACACCTGTGCAATAATCATGCTGTCTAATCAGCATCTTGATATGCCACACCTGTGAGGTGGATGGATTATCTCGGCAAAGGAGAAGTGCTCACTAAAACAGATTTAGACAGATTTGTGAACAATATTTGAGAGAAATAGGCCTTTTGTGTACATAGAAAAAGTCTTAGATCTTTGAGTTCAGCTCATGAAAAATGGGGGCAAAAACAAAAGTGTTGCGTTTATAATTTTGTTGAGTGTATATAGATTTATACATACATTGCCAATTTTTAAGCTTTGTCTTTCGTGTTGTTTTTTGGTAAATAAAAAAATTGCCATTTTTAATCAATGCGCAAAATGTCGCAGACATTTTTTTTTACATATATACTTTAAAGCTTTCACATTTACTTTTATGCATTCAGCAGATGCTTTTATCCAAAGTGACTTACAATAGAGGAAAATAAGCAATTTGTCACAGAACCAACAATAATCGTAGTATACAATGCCAGTTTTATTGAGCAAGTTGCACTGGTTATATAATAACACATTTCATTATCAACCAGTACAGGAGTCTGTTGTGTTGTTTCACACAGTAAAACTCTGACTCATTCTAAACAAGTAAAACAGATGATGCAACAGGCGAATTCACAGTTTATGTGAAAAAGTGGAAAAAGTATCTGCATAGTTTGAATGAGTTAAAAATGTCATAAAACCAAACCTACTCCATTGCCTATGAGACACATGCTGTTTGTGTCTATCTGGGCTCCTTAGTTGTGCTGTCCACAAAGGAGAATGCAAGACTGAGTGTGAGCGCAAACATGGCAAACGCCATCTGCTTTGTTGTGTTTTTGGCTGGAAATGAGAGCACATGGCCAGTACACAAGCTTGCCATGCTTACTGCTTTCAACAGGAAAAATCCAATCTGATTTTTTAAGATAAATTAAAAAGTGACGTGCAGTACAAACAATCCCACGATCCTTTACAGGGCTTGAACCTCAAAATTTCAGTCACTAGCCCAAATATTTAACCATTATGCCACAGTCAACCCACAGTGAAAACATTTCTCATTTTAAGTGCCTCCAAAGGAAAAGTGTTCAACTCCCTTATTAGTGTATGATCAGCTTCATGCAGGAAGTTTCCTCACACTTCCATTAGTCATACAGGGGAGATGATTGTGCCGCTGACTGAAACACAACCTTAACAAGCCTAATCATAGCATCCCTCCCTCTCTCAGCAGTCACGACCACAAAATAGGCCAGTATTTATAGAGTCTCTGCCACAGCACAGACTCTGGTATTTTCCTCAGAACAGGTCTGCACTATAATGTCGAAGCCATTGTCTGGCTAAACAGATGTAAATCAGATTGTCAGGGTCGGTTTTCAAGAAGAGTTTAAGCCAAATTACTCCATAAAAAATAATATCATATGTCATGTGTGGAAATCAAATGTACTTTTTCTTTATCTGTTGTAGACAATCTCTGACGGTTAAATTTTTAAAGGTATAGTTCTGCCAAAAATGAAAATTCTGTCATAATTTACTCACCCTTATGTTGTTTCAAACCTGTATGACGTTTTGTTCTACTGCTGAACACAAAAGTAGATATTTTGAAGAATGCATTAATTTATGGTAAAAAAAAAAACACACACACACACACACAAAAGTCCTACAGGTTGGAAATTACATAATTGTTGACAGAATTTAGATTTTTGGGTGAACTATCCCTTTAAGTCAAATTCTTTCATTTCAATTCAGCTTTATCAATTGAATTTATTATTTAATCATGTTGACTTAGGGGCTGTTCACATACTGTATTCCTCCTGATATGTTTTTTTTCATTGTTTGTCCACGTACACATGCAGTAGAATCAGACGGCTGCTGCATTACGTCACCAGTTTTTATTAGTATCTCACACCGTGAGCACCACTTTAGGATGGTGTGTCAAGTTAATTGTAGTTCAACTTTTTAAAATCATGTCTCAAAACATTCTCCTCCAGCTGTTCCTCTCTGTCCAGCTGTCCAATGTTGTTGTTGCTTTTTTAAATAAATTGTACCAAAGGAACATTCAAGTAATAGTTCACCCAAACATTTAAATTCTGTCTTCATTTACTTACCCTCATGTCGTTCCAAACCTTTATGTCCTTCTTTCTACTGAGATACACAAAAGAAGATCATTTGAAAAATGTTTTTTTATGTTCATACAAGTCAGTGGGGTCCATTATATGGACTAAAACAGTTGAAACATTCTTAAAAAATATCTTGTGTTCCACAGGAAACAGGAAACTATTGTACCCATAGAGTTAGTTATTTGATATTTACACTAAAAGACGAGAATAATTAAAAAATATATTCATTGCAAGGCATTTTTACAAAGATGTACAGCATTCAGAAAACTATCACAAAGTACATTTGTTCCTCAGTTTTCTCAGTTTTATACCAGTGATGGATTGTACTTAATTAAAACAGTGCTGAGTGTCTTCATTAGTGCATTAAGTTACGGCTCAAAACACACTAAAGGGACTGAGATCGTTTACTTGAGACCAGGAAATTGAGATATTACTGTAATTACTTTTATGGCGGATTTGTTTATGAAAAAGCATGCTGGGAAGATCCTGTGTGTTTTTGGTATGTATATACACTTTCTGGGAAAAAAACCATACATACCAGGGGTCGCCATCCGGACCGCAAAGCCTTTTGACATTATGAAATAAATAAATGTCAAACGCTGTTTTCTAATAAAATCTGCGCTGCTTTGTGCACTGCCATTACCGGGGAAACCGCTATATTTCTGCTGTTCCAAAAGCGCCTCCTGCTGTCAGAGAATTAATGTGCATTTTCAATAAGCCCGTCATTGTTCAGACCAATGTGAAAATCAACCCATGTTTTTACACCGCAAACACACAGAGTTGAAAATGTGAACTGGTGGATCGACAAGAAGATAATGCATTATAAAACTGAAAACAATTAAGACAGTAAATATATTTGTTATTTAATTAATATAACAATTGATTGATGATAATTGTTTAAATTAATTTATTCCATGGTCTGTCTGAATACTCGATTCTGATTGGCTGGCAGGTATGCATTAAAACCGTTTAATGCACAGGTAGTTCCAAGTCAGTTTAATCCCCGTTCTATAT
Source organism: Sinocyclocheilus rhinocerous (assembly GCF_001515625.1). Classification (NCBI taxonomy): domain Eukaryota; kingdom Metazoa; phylum Chordata; class Actinopteri; order Cypriniformes; family Cyprinidae; genus Sinocyclocheilus; species Sinocyclocheilus rhinocerous. Next base: position 1,117,354 of record NW_015642610.1, read on the forward strand.
TAATGCGCTGCTTTAACTGACACACACAAACGCAATCTCACACACACACCACTCGCACAGAGAGAGAGATCGGAGATCCCGCTGCGCAGTGCGCACACAGAAACGTTCAGGAGTAGGCCAACATAAACGCTGCCCCGCGACTTTTATTAATAAAATGGCTTAGATACTGAATCACTGCATTATATTCCTCAGCAACGAGGAGGTAAAATCTCTGTTTAAGTAACTAAACTCACAAATTGTTTTGTAGAGAGAGAGACGCACAGGTAATTTACACACACAACTGTCATCTTTCTCTCTCTCGATCAAATGATCGTTAATTAATTCAAATAACTGTTATAATTCATTCAAATAAATGTGATTTAACTGCACTATTTCATCTCTGTGTCTGATTTGAAGCGGGCAGAATGCTAGAGCTAACGAGCCGTAACTGACGAAAATAACCACCATCTGCAAAGAGCAATACTAGTTTTAACTTGTCTATAACTTGGCAAATGGGATAATAAGCGGGATAATCAATGGCTTGATTATGGATTGAAATGTGCAATGGATTTTAAATGCACTTTGCTTCACATCGGGTGGTTCTTTGCCTCCATGTCGTGCATTTAAAATCCTTTAATGCACGGCAAACCGTTGATTATCCCGTACATAAATGATAGCCTACTTTTGACTCAATTTTTCTTTAAAAAAATGGTTTAAAGGCTGAAATGTGAAGTTTATCATTTTATAAATCTTTTAGTTTTTTTGAAAACCTGTATCTGAACTGTAAATCATGCTTTTTATAGTCATTTTAATTTTATTTGTGCAAGTCTTAAAAAAAGGTCTAGGGCTGGGCGGTATGACGGTATATACAGTCTAATTTACCTGCTGCTGTCTATCATTATTAATGTTAATCACTCACTGCACTTGACTGAATCACTTTTGGATCTTTAATAAGAATCAGTTCATGTTTGATTGATACAGTGAAGACTATGCAGTGTTTTATTTATACACTTTCTGTAAAATTTCTAACTACATGTTAAATAAACCTATTGTAGCCTACTGTAGCTGAATAAATTAAAAGTTTATTTTATATTTATTTGTGCTATTATGTTTGTAATTTGCTTCTTTTTCTTATTTTTAATAACAAAAAAAAGCTATATCGAGATTTATGTTGTTATCGTGAAATAAAATTTCTCATACCGTTAAATAAGATTTTGGTCATATCACCCACCCCTAAAAGGTCAATAAATGATGGCACTTTTTGCTCTAAAAACAGTTGCTATTTGTGAAAACAAGACAAATAAACTGGAGTTTTTACACTTCTGTTTAGTTAAAGGAAGGTAAAGTAGCATGAACAATATGAGGTTACGTTAGAATGACTAGAAATTCTTCAGCTGAGGAACTCTTGAGGTTTAATTTCATGCTCTGCTACATCTTTTTCGTTCTGACATGAAAGATGTGGAAACACAGCATTATCTTTTTTTAAGTACGTCAGGGGAAATTTACAGTACAAGAGAAGAATAAGGGAGAGAAGAACAAGATAGACGGCAATGACATGCTGAGTCAAGCAATGAGTGTGCAGACATGATTTTTTCACTCACGCTTTACAAGAACACACACACAAATGCAGACGTGTCTGCAATCAATGACAGCAGTGACAGACACAGGGTGGATGACAGGTGTCTGTTAAAATGCCGCCCCTCGTTCTTATTCAAGGCTGTCATTATTCCGTTTGTATTTGAGTTTTTTTTTTTTTGCCTTTTCAACATTTTAATGGAAAGTGATAATATAGAAAAGAAAGGAAAATTATGACACAAATGACACAAGTGGGACTTGAACCCACTTCACCCACATAAGCAGCCTGGCCTAATGCGACTCCTCAACTCTGCACATTGTCTGACATTTCCTTCTGACTTATGCATGCGTTTATGTCAGAGCCTGAAGACAGTCATCAGTGGTGACTAAACCAACACCTCTCACCTGTCCAGTTTCTAAAACACAACCCACACACACACTATAATATAGTGTTTAAAGGGAACATCGGAGGCAAAATTCACTTTTACATGGTGTTTGCATATAAATGTGTAGCAGTGTGTGGACACAACCACCCTGCAATGATAAAAAAATCCATTCACTACTTTTTTTAAACCCCCAAAAAACTAAACAGTCTCAATAATCAAGTCGTTTGGATTTTCTGAGCAATATGATGTCATATTGCTCAAGCCCCGCCCACATTCACCGACAGACTAGGGCTGGACAATAATTCAATATCAATATGTATCGCGATATAATTTTGTCCCGTATTAGCATATCTTCGCCCTCAGCCAGTTGTACACTGTCTGCTATTTTCTCCGCACTCGAGCAGCTGTAGCGACAACAATGTAAGCAATGCAGGTGTTTTGTAGTTGGATGTAAAAGTGAAAATTTTTCTCCCGACATCAGAGCCACTGAGGATGCAATGGATTAGTTTTGCTTTTGATGGTAATGTGCCACCGAACACACCTAAATTTGTTTATGTCTGCGCAAATCATTTTACTCCAGACTGCTTTCTGAACAAGGGAAATTCACGGCAGGTTTTGCAAAAAAAGTTAAAACTCCAGGATGGATCAGTAGGGCTGGGTACCGAGTTAGACCGAATTGCCTCGATACCATCGAATATTGTAAAAAAGTCTTGTCATTCGGTACCAAATTTCAATACCTAAGGCTTTAATCTCATCAAAGTCAGTGAGCCAGCAAGCGTGCAGCATGCTTTATGTGCCTAAATCAGTGATTGGCTCTGTCGAGGCATCAAGGAAAATGTATGTTACATGGCCATTCATTTACACTGTAGCATCATGCTACATAAGACACTTTATAAAAATTTATACTATGCTTTTACTCAAAACTCAAGCATTGAGTGTTTGTAATAACCTCTGATTGCAATCTAATGAGGGTAAATATTAATAAATAATAATAACTCTAAATCCAAATATAAAATTAAAATTAAGTAAAAAGTCATAATTATTGATATTAATATTATTTGTTGCTGTTGTTATTATTAATAATAATAATAAATAATCAAACAATAAAAGTTATAATATTAATAATAATGCATAATAGTCCAAGCAAAGTCTGGACTATTACAAATTAATTTGATCCAAAAATTAAATCAACAATGCATGTGGCAGATTTGAAGGTTTATGATTTTTTGTACTTGTCCTTTTTTTTTTTTAGCTTGACAGCCAAAGTTAGCCACTTACTATTCCTAATAGAACTAAAGTACTATTCCTAAAGTATAATTAATTGTATTATGCTTTAGGAGATAAACATTGAGAATGATTCATAAATACCTTAATAGGGCACCATTTCGAACATAACCACCAAACTCTTATTTTCTTCTGTTTTAAATTGAATTCCAAGCAATCAGAATGAGATTAAACTTTGGTCATTTGTTCCTATTAATAAAACAGCTGTAAGGTGTGACTAGTCCTGGCTAATGCTCTTAACAATCTGTTCCTGTTAACAATCAGAATGGTTGGCATGCCGTTTTCAATTTTCACGTTCAGCATAGCAGTACAACAACCAGAGCATGTGTCGGAGATAAGACACTGCGTACAAAAAGGAAGAACAGATGATATCGCTTTTCCTTAATTGAATCTCAATTTTGTGGACAAAAGAACATCAACAATACAGCAACTGGCACAATGGTGTTAAAAGCATTATGTCACTCTGAATTACTGCTGATGAAGAGCTTACAGGATCACTTTACCATGCAATGCTGCTCTCCCTTGCATTTCCAAACATATACCTCGACTGTATTACCCAGAACATGAATATGATAAACAATTACTCATCAGTTTTTCACACAATACCTGAGTGAAATAAACGACATGAACTGCAGAAATATTTACACTTTTGTAACAATGTGCATTCAATCAATGTGAGTACATTCATGCACTACCATTCAAAAGTTTGGAATCAGTCAAATTTTTTCAAGAAATTAATACTATTGAGCAAGGATGCATTACAGCGGTCAAAAGTGACAGTACAGACATTTATAAAGTTAAAGAAGATTTATATTACAAATAAATACTGTTCTTTTGAACTTTCTATTCATCAAAGAATTTCACCAAATTAATCCCACCAAGAATACCACCAAAATATTAAGCAGCACAACTGTTTTCAACATTGATACTAATAAGAAATATTTCTTAAGCTGCAAATCATTTTATTAGAATGATTTCTGAAGGATCATGTGACACCGAAGACTAGGGTTCGACCGATTATCGGCACCGATATTAAGCATTTTTATGGTTATCGGTATTGGTATTTTTCAAAACCGATTCACTGATAAAATAATTTAATTTTGAAATGTGCTATTTGGCTCTGATGCAGCTACCTCTGTCGGAACTCATCACTAGAGCAATGTCCGCCCATCTGATTTGTTGGGAGTCACGTGTACGGCCAATCAACACGGAAGGCTGAAGGCACTGAAAGTTTTTCACTCTCACACAGAAAGCACTTGCTAACTGGAGCTGCTTCAGTGATCACGCATCAGTTGTCTCTCAAAGGTAAGGCAGCAGCAGACATTGCTGAAGTTGCAATAAATCACAATCCACTACACTGAAGTTGCGAAACACCTCAATATAATCTATTTATGATGACAGGCAACCCCCTTCCCAGTTATACTGAGAATTCCTGGTCATCTGTGGTTATAGGCTTTAATTTTGACATTAATTTAAATTTTTACACCAGACATATATATCAGATCAAAATATCAGTTATCGGTCTACTTAATCTGTAATAATCGGTATCGGCCCTGAAAAACACATATCGGTCGACCCCTACTGAAGACTGAAGTAATGGCTGCTGAAAATTCAGCTTTGTCATCACAACCACAAACTTTTAAACGGTACTGTATATTTTGAAAAGAGAAAGAGAAAAAGAGAGCCAAAAGAGGTAGAAAAGGCTTTTCTCAGGTGCTTAAGAAAGTAATGGATATGTCAGTCAACAGTGAACAGTTGTGTGATTTCTAACTCTCAAACACACACATACGCACAAACTACTGCAGTAAGGCTTAATCTCTGCTCAGAGACATTTCAAATTACAGGTTAATCTCTTGATCTGTCCCCTTTTAAAGCAAAGGCCAGTGTCCAGAACACAACTGCTGTTCAAAACAATAAAAAGCTCAGTTCAGGGACAACTGAACTTAAATGATTTTGACAAACTGAATGGAAATGAAAATGTTTGTATAATATTTTTTACAGAACACAGTATATCATTCAAACCTCAGAACTAACTTCACGGGCAGTGTGCTGGCAGTAGTGGTGTGCGATATCACAATTTTTGATCGTGGATGATTAAAATGTTTCCATGATCTGCTTTTGAAGAAATATCATAGTATTTAATAAAGATAAAGATAAAATAATGACAAAGATTTTTATCTACGCCTCTTTGGCATAAATGTCTGACATTCTTTTTTATTTTATATTGTGTTACCTTGTAAGGCTTTGTTTTTAAAATAGGGAAATTAGTTTGGCTGTACTGCTCAGAAAACTTGCAAAATAGTAAAACCAACATGACAAAGAATTGAGATAAAATCATAAATCGTGATTTTCCTTAAAAAAAATCATAATATGATATTTTTGAAATATCGCCTACCCCTATCCGACACTCAGCGTGGTTATGCTCTTAGTGACCCAAGTTTGAATCCTGGCTTTTGGTCCTTTCCAATGCTGACCCCTCACTCTCACTTCCTGTCCAAAACTCTACAATCTCTATTTGAATTAAGGCAACAACAAAAAAACATCAACAACAGAGCAGACTCTCGTAGTCTTTGATGTACTCTGCTTGACTGAAACCTGGCTAAAACCTAATGATTATATTGGTCTAAATGAGTCTACTCCACCAAGCTACTGTTATAAGCATGAGCCCCGTCAGACTGGTCGTGGCGGCGGTGTTGCAACAATATATAGTGATATTCTCAATGTTACTCAGAAGACAGGATACAGGTTTAACTCATTCGAAATACAAATGCTTAATGTTACACTGTCAGGTATGCAAAAGAAATCTATCGTATCTCTTACTCTGGCTACTGTGTATAGACCACCAGGACCATATACAGATTTCCTAAAAGAATTAGCAGATTTCCTCTCAGACCTATTGGTTACTGATAAAGCGCTAATTGTCGGAGATTTTAACATTCACGTTGATAATACAAAT
>NW_015642610.1:1123719-1135506 GCF_001515625.1 Sinocyclocheilus rhinocerous
ATTTGTCATTGTGTTTTCTGACTTGTTATAATGTTTTCTGAATTGTTGTTGTGCTTTCTGAATTGTTATTTTGTTTTGTAGACTTGCATTTGCGTTTGTAATTTGTTATTTTGTTTTCAGAATTGTGATTTGCTTTGCACTTCTCGGCCACCGTAGTCATGTGAAAGGCTCTGGAATAACATTAGGCAACGAATTCGCTCCAAAAGCAAAAAATAACCCAAAAAAGCTGCAGTTCAATGTGTATGCCAGAAGGTGGAGCCAGATCTATTCACACAGAGCTTCCTTTCTGCTCCAGTCCTAAACTCCCCATGATAAAACTAGAACTGCATTAGACAGGAAGACAAACGTAGACGGTACCCGACACAGTAAAGTTATACATGCTCCCAGGATGTGATACGGCATCATGAATATTTAACAGCTGAGTGAATGGTCCTACTTAGCTCTCCTATTCTGACAGGCTTGAACTGTGCATGACAGAGAGATTTTGATTTTGAAGACGACCTCCGAAGCAAGTTTCCTGAGGGGGTGCTGAAGCAACATTACATAACATACACAACATGTATACTGCTCAGCTCTCACAAAACCCTAAACCTGATCATATTAAAATATGAAATATTTTTACTTGATATTTTAAAATTGTGATGCTACATCTAATAAACCTAATTTATACAATTCATATATGCGAAAGAAAGGAAACAATGCTGACAATACTGCCCTGTAAGACAAGTAAAATCGCTTTATGAGCAAGGTTTTCATTCATCAAAGTAAAAAAAAAAAAGCTTTTCTTGCAATTTTCTGTGACATTATTTCTTTATTATTTACATTATTTAAATCTTTACATTATTTGTAACTTGCTTAAATAGGAGGTGATATTGTGGGTGGGGGGATGGGGGATTTTGGGGTCATTCTCATCACATAAAAAGTCAATTTTGTATACCAGCATAGGGACAGTAAAGGGACTTCAGGAAATATTTACCTGAAGTACATCCCCTAAAATTTTAAATTAACATTCGCATATGGTTCTTTGATGTTGGTTAAGAGTCACATATTACATGTAGGTAAACAAAGAAAATATTTATTTTAAATAATTTTAGTAAGTATTTTATTTAGATTGTTTTTATTTTAAAATTGTTTAATTTTACCGTTTTATGGTTTAATTAATTAGCTTTATCAAACCACAAACCCCCGCAGTTCCCTGAACTGCTTCACAAACCCGTTTGGGAAATGCTGCATTAGTATACAGATGACCTCAACGCTAAGAGAAATGCACTAAAACCCATAAAACATTCATTTGAAAATAGTTAAATAACGTTAAATAACGTGTACAGTCTAACACTCCTTACAACAGCAGTTAAACATTTATAGCATTCCTGCTTCACAGCTTTTACTCAGGGCAGCTCCAATTGCAGGTTATCAGAGTAAAGTGTAATCTGAGACCTGTGTGTGGGACATCACTTCAGTGGTTTGTTAGACTACAGTCTAAAAGCAAGTATTAAGGAGGAAAAGATAAATCTGTGGGGTGTAGCATAGTGGTTGAGATCTGGTCTGGTAACCAAAAGACTGCAGGGTAAAACCTGTATAGGACAATCATTTATCTATCAGCAGTATGTCCTTGAGCACTTAATCCCAAAGACAGACTGTCCCTGTAGTTTAACATGGTGCTGTCTGATGACAAGGTTATGGAAATAAATTCCACTGACCCAGTCATGGGGCAATAAAAAAGATTGCCTAGGAATAAATACTTTTTTTTTCCACACCAGGGAATCTAACATTGAGAAACACTGAATATAACATTCGGAAATCTGCCCTTTAAATCATGATTAGACATTAATGGTTTGCATTTAGCTGTATCTTATTCATCCTATCAGCTTCAATAGTCTTGGACTTTATACTGACACCTGTTGGTGTGGATGCATGAAGTTTGTTCATTAACTTCTGTCATTTGATAGCAAAGCTGTTGGTTTATATTTGTTTGTTTATGTTGACTTAAACTACACCACTTAAGCTTCTGTCAACTCTTCCGGCCTTTTTTTGTAAAAATATTTTCCCTGAAAGTTTGAGTTAGGACAGTTTGCGAGAACGTGATTATAAAGACAACGAGGATGTGAAAGAATAAAAAAACATTCAAAAAAAACACATTGAATTTGAGACGTATGAACCAAAAGAGCCAAAATGCTAACCCATTTCTGGGTTTTGCCTACAAAAATGTCATACCTGCAGCACTCTATTAAAGGTGACATGCCCCTTTCTACCAGATGTAATATAAGTCTCAGGTGTCCCCAGAATGTGTCTGTGAAGTTTCAGCTCAAAATACCCCACAGATAATTTATTATATAATTTTGAAAATACCTATTTTGAGAGGAAGCAGAAACACGCTGTTTTTGTGCCTGTATCTTTAAATGCAAATGAGCTGCTGCTCCCCGCCCCCTTTTCCATTATAGGGCGGTGCCTTTACAGCTGGTACTTCGGATACTCTTTGATTTTGGAAAAATTGTTTGGTTTTGATTATCATGTCTATTGCGCTGAAATCTTGCGTTTTAAAGCCATATTAGTTTAAACTTCTGATGTAGGGTTTTCTGAGCGCGCACATCCGAATCACATGCACAGAAAGCGGTTGTCACACGGCATGTGAGTAATAAACTAAGCTTAAACTGTCAAATACACAAACGTTTATGTTAAAAACACATGAGTTACAAAAACAGTCTGTTATGTCTGTGAAGGTAAACACCTAGGAAAGCGATCGCATGTTTATATTAGATCTGTGTGGCACCAGGGTAATATACAGTAAATAAATTAATCCACTGTACTCTTGTCTCCTCTGAGGCTGGGATTCTAAATAGTGTTCTGTGCTCATCTGTGCAGCTAACAATAGAACAGTTTGTATGATTTGCTCAAACTTTTGCCATGGCGTTAGAACTGGTATACCGTTGTCACGCGAAAACAGAATGGCGGCTCCATGAGTGGAATCCATAGGGTGGAAATGTGCATATAAAGGGGCGGTGATATTATAATAAGATCCCTTTGCCACGTCACAAAGGGAGCGAAATCTGACATGCTTGTTTTTTCAGATGCTTGCAGAAAAAGGCTTACCAAAACAAAGTTACTGGGTTAATCTTTTTCACATTTCCTGGGTTGGTAGAACCGGGGACCCAATTATAGCATATTTTACCAATTATAAAATCGGGAAAAGTCAGATTGTCATGATATGTCACTTTTAAAGGGTACCTATTATGCGAAATCTATGCGTGTTGGCAGTGTGTGAACACAACCACCCTGTAATGATAAAAATCCACCCACTCCTTGTGGGTGGATTTTTTAATCCCCATTACATGCCGTTTTGATTGTCTGAGAATTGTGACATCACATTGTCCAAGGCTGTATCTCATTGCTAGTTTAACTTGATATTAGTGCTGCGTTCGACACTATAGATCATGACATACTCATAGATCGATTACAAAACTATACAGGTATTCAAGGGCAGGCTTTAAGATGGTTTAGATCCTACCTGTCCGATCGCTACCATTTTGTTCATTTAAATGGGGAGTCATCTCAATTATCACCAGTAAAATATGGAGTCAACAAAAGTGCAGAGGAATGTCCTCTTACAGCAGAGGGTGAACTTATGGCACAGCCACATGCATTCTTTAGGTGTGAACCCGGCACTTCCAACAGCTCCTCTGTCCCAGCAGTCTCATTACTTTCCACTTCGCCTTGCTAAAACCCCCACGTCTGTCCTCCTCTTTAGCTTTAAAATATAGTACCCACCCCTGCGCCTCAATTTGTGGTGGCAGCGGAGACACATTTATGATCAGACAGGCTATTACATCGAATGCTCACTAAACTGAGGCCAAGAAACAAAAGGCAACTGTAAACATCCCATTTACAAGCAAGCCTTGAAAAGGTCAGCAAATGTTTCATAAAATAAAAAAAAAAGATAAATATGCTCATAAAAACAATGGCTGGATTTTAAAGTTTGTTCAAAAAGTTCACACTTAATTTCACAACATTTTTCCACCTACCCTGAATTCCATGATTTGGTTAAACAGGAATATCTGCCTTAAAACCTACAAATGGCTTACTAATATCTATCTGATTCTGGACATTCAACTACAATAGGAGAAAGAATATTATCATCCAAAAAACAAGTACACACCTCAGCTTTAGGTACTTTAAAGGAATAGTTCACCTTCACTGCTAGTCCCCACTGACTTCCATAGTATGAAAAAAACACTATGCAAGTCAAAGGGGACCAGCCAATGAGGGTGAACTATCCCTTTAATGGTAGAGTTAATGGCTTTGTCACAGTATAAATGAATCCATCAGAGTTTCTGATAACGGCTTTGCACAGGATGAGCTGGACAAACTCTGATGACAGCACCCTTGTTCAGACGCACTTCAGACTGGGCCGTTCTGGCGTCTGACATCGGGATGACCGGGGCTGAAGAGCTATGCACATCACAGCAATCCAGCCTTTGATGTGCAAACCACACATCTGGAGCTGGAACCGATCCAGATAAAATGGAGCTTATCAAACCACAGCAGCATTCCAGTTTTCTCTAACTAATGAAGAAAGCACTGACAGCTCAATCAAATAACTCCGCAAGAACTGATAAAATACTGGACGACTGTATGCTGGGTTCAATTTATAAGTTGTTCATAAAGATCTTGCTAGTTTTTTCATCCAACAGTATCTGGCTATTGATTCAGCACAAGTTTACGCATGACCCATAGGAAAAGAGTCACTGGGTCTTCCCTTGCACGAAATGAATTTAAGACAGAAGCGCAGTTTGAGGGACATAAGCAGGCTGACATGGAATCAACACACATACAAATCAGCATATTTTCACAGAACTGGAAAGACCTTAATTTCACAATGCAGTACACATCCCCCACCAATTCATGAATGTTAATTACAACAGTTTTTAAATTGTGGTTACTGCAAAGTGTAAGAATAGCTCATGTCAAATTAACAACTTTGTTGGTGGGCATAACTTGTCTTTCCTGTATCATTTTTCTTCACAGGCTGCATGTAAAAACATTTTCAGTGGATCTTGAGAATGATCATAGCTCTCTAGCTGGGTCCTAACATAAAAAGTTTTGGGATCCCCTGGTTTATTAAATATTTTGGCTAATTTGATTATTCTTTAGCATAACTGCACCATGTTTAAATCCATTCCGCAGAACTTTTCACAAAACAAGCTAGCGTGACACCAAGTCATTTAGCTTTCCTCATTAAAAAATAATGAAGAAATGCCCTGAACAGAACTTATAAGTCTCTCAAAGAGAACTCTTAATGACAGAAGAGAGAAATTCGCCAACACTAAACTAATACTATATTCCCAAATGTTATTCAAAGACATCCAAAAAAAATGGAGTCAGACTGGGTAAACCAAACTTTGATCTCTAATGGGTTAGCTCCTGCGTACCTAACTATCTTTCTACCACGCTACAATCCATCACGCTCCCTAAGGTCGCAAAACTCTGGACTTTTGCTAAATATTGTAGAAACTTAATTTGCTGTAAAGTTGCTTTGCAATGATTTGTATCGTGAAAAGCGCTGTACAAATAAACTTGAATTGAATTGAATTGAATTGCTCAGGCCCCGCCCACGGCCGCTAAGCAGAGACCCTGCCTGAGTGAGCCGCACACAATCCGCCATGTTTATATTCATGCTAGAGCATTAAAAAGCAGCATTCAAGTTAGAAATGTCTTCTTATTACAGCTATAGAAGTTATTTAGTCAAGAGCAGTGAGTGATTTTCTGTTTTTATTTATTGTTTGGGTCATATTAACAGTGTAGACAGCAGTATAGCTACTGTATATTACAGTGCTGTCACTTCATACACAGATCTAATATAAACATGCAGTTTCTTTCCCAGCTGTTTACCTTCACAGACATAACCGACATGTTTTTAACATGAGCTTGTGTGTATTTGACAGTTTAAGTGCAATAAGACATGAAAGATCATTTAGTTTAGTGCTCACAAGCCATGTGACAGCTGCTTTCTGTGCGTGTGCTTTGGAGGTGTGCACTCAGAAAACACTATATCAGAAGTTTAAACTGATATGTCTTTAAAACGCATGATTTCAGCGCAATGGACATGATAATCAAAAACAAACAGTATCTGAGGTACGAGCTGTAAAGGCCATAGATATGTATACATATCTATAGTAAAGGCACAGCCCTTTTCTGGAAAAGGGGGCGAGGAGCAGCAGCTCATTTGCATTTAAAGATACAGGCACGAAAACAGTGTGTTTCTGCTTCCACTCAAAATAGGCATTTTCAAAATGATATAATAAATGATCTGTGGGGTATTTTGAACTTATACTTCACAGACACATTCTGGGGCATAATAGGTGCCCTTAAAAAAAAAAAAGTAAATGCACTTATAAAGGTGAAGTCTACCAAACTGAACTGCAGAAATAAAGATCCTACAGCTCCCCTTCCAACCAGCCCATCTTCTACCCCAATGATGCAATGGTGATGCAAAATGCCTACCGCCCAAACAGATCAACCTCGGACACCATCTCCGCAGCTTTTCACATAATCCTCTCACACCTGGAAAACAAGGACACCTATACCAGGATGCTTTTCATTGACTACAGTTCTGCCTTTAACACAGTTATCCCCCATAAGCTCACTGATAAACTGTTATAACTGGGACTGAACTCTACACTCTGTGATTGGCTGTTAGATTTCCTCACTGGCAGGCCACAGTCTGTCAGAATTGGAAATACTACATCAGACAGCATTGTGATGAACACTGATACATCGCAAGGATGTGTTGTTAGCCCCATGCACATTGTTCACATTCGACTCCCATAAGGATAACATCATCCTGAAATTCACTGATGACACCACAGTCATTGGACTTATTACTGGTGGTGATGAAACAGCATACAGGCAGAGGTAGCAAGTCTAGTAAAGTGGTGTGAGGAGAACAATATCACCCTCAACGCAGGCAAAAGAGAAGAAGGAGAGAAGAACTCATCGGCCCCTGTTCATCCATGGGCTTGAGGTGGAGAGGGTGAACTGTTACAAATTCTTGGGCGTCTGCATCAGTGATGATCTCTCTTGGTCACATAACACTACCCAGCTGGTGAAGAAAGCACAACAGCGGTTGTGCTTCCTCAGTAGGCTTAGGAAATTCAGCATGTCACCATAGATTCTCAGAAGCTTTTACAGCAGCATCATTGAGAGCATCTTAACCAGCTGCATCACAGTGTGGCATGGTAGCACTACAGAAATGGACCACAAGCACCTGCAGAGAGTGGTAAAGACTGCTGAGAGGATCATTAGAACACCACTACCATCTCTGCAGAGCATCTACCAAAGCAGAGTCCACAGGATAGCCAGCTCCATTGTTAAAGGGGTCATGAACTGCCTTTTTTATTATTTTGTACTGTTCTCTGAGGTCCACTTATAATGTTATCAAGATTTTTATAACAAAAAACATCCTAATTTAGAAGTAATAAGCTATTTTCTGTCCTGTTTTGAACCCCCTCATCAGAACACTCTGTTTGAATAGGCGTGGCAGATTGCAGACTCAGAAGTAAACGCCCACTGCTATGATTGGCCAACAGTTTTGCATATTGCAAGTTCGAAAGGACGGCTGTGTGCCCACCGATGTAACGCTGCTGTGATTTAGGTTTAAAACGCATAAATACTCAGTTTATAATAAATATAATAAATGATCTGTGGGGTATTTTGAACTTAAACTTCACAGACACATTCTGGGGACAACCGAGACTTATATTACATCTTGTAAAAAGGGGCATAATAGGTGCCCTTAAAAAAAGAAAAAAAATTTAAATGCACTTATAAAGGTGAAGTCTACCAAACTGAACTGCAGAAATAAAGATCCTACAGCTCACCTTCCAACCAGCCCACCTTCTACCCAAATGATGCAATGGTGGAGAAAACTACTGGTATAAAGGGGCATTAACAGATAGCAATATGTATCGACAAAGCAATCATAATTTTAATTTCATGAATATTATAGAGAGTTTCTGATTTCTGGTGACATGAGTGGCTACCAGACAATATCCCTGGGCTGGCCCTCAGGGCATGTGCCATTGAGCTGGCTGGTGTTCTCACTTCCATCTTCAACCTGTCCCACTCACCGGCCACGATACAACCACCATTTTCCCATTTCCCAAAAAGAGCACAGTGACCCATCTGAATCACTACAGACCAGTTGCACTCACTCCAATCATTATGAAGTGTTTTGAGAGAGTGGTTCTGGCCCACATTTAGAGCAGCATGCCAGAAACGCTGGACCCCTTACAGCATGCCTACCGCCCAAACAGATCAACCTCGGACACCATCTCCGCAGTTCTTCACATAACCCTCTCACACCTGGAAAACAAGGACACTTATACCAGGATGCTTTTCATTGACTACAGTTCTGCTTTTAACACAATTATCCCCCATATTGCAAGTTCGAAAGGACGGCTGTGTGCCCACCGATGTAAACTTCTGCATGTATATTTGACAGCCTACATCCTTCAGAGATGGACGCTGCTGTGATTTAGGTTAAAACGCATAAATACTCAGTTTATATTAAACGATCTGTAATAACAGACAAAGCAATAGTGACCACGTAATAAAAACAGTTTCTCACACTTGTGTGGTGCGACATTACTGTCGGATCCAGTACAGACTCGGCACAGCATCAACTTTTAGTTTCATCTTTCTGAAAATCCTGAGTCGAATTGTGCCTTGAACAAAGGACCAAGATCTTGCTGACATGTAAGTATCAGTAAGTGATCAAAAGACCAAGATCTTACTGATGTGGTCTGGAAATTCATTAAAAATAAACTTCATCCACTCTTTCTTAATGTTGGGATCAGAAGGAAGTCAATGCAAAGACTGTTTTTCCACAACTTGGCACTGCACAGCGTCTTGTTGTCTTTGGATCCAACTTTATCATTTGGTTTCTGTGTAGACCTGCGTTTGCCTCTCTTGTTATTTACACTACATGCGTGAATCAGTGGGCGGGGCTAAACAGGCAGTGATGTCGAAGCAGGCGTTGATCTTCTTCTGTGGAGGCGGGGTTTACCCACTCTATTACGTTATAGAGCGGCACATTCCACAAGCTGTCGTTTTGGCAGATTGGCTTCAATATAAGCTGTTTTTAGACTAACAAGAAAGTTTTGAGTTCTGAAACTTACAGAATGTTTTTATAGTACAATTACCTCTTATATGTCAAAAGATCAAGGGAATTATGATTTCTCAGTTTATGACCCCTTTTAAGAGTCCACCCACCCCCAACACAAACTGTTCACAATCCTGCCCTCAGGAAAGAGATACAGAAGTGTAAAATGTAGGACGTCCAGACTGAGGAACAGTTTCTTTCCAGCAGCCATCAGAATGTTAAATGGGCCAAATGCTCATTGACCCTGACATCACCACATTCCAAGCTGCAGTACATGCATACATGCAACTTTGCACAGACTTTACAGATTTACACACAGACTGTATATTTGTATTTTGTATATTTGTTTCATCTTATTTATCAATACTTTATTCTTGTTTTTCTATTAGCGGCATTCAGAGTGGAAAGCAAAGTACGAATTTCATTGTACAGGGAAATGTCTTTGAACTTTTAACATACCCGTTTATAATCTAATTTACTGGTGGATGGATGGGACATGTCCCGGTCACATTTGCCAACAGTTTTGTGACCACCAGTTTTTGAAAAAGCTTTAAGCAATATAATCAATATATTATTGTTTGTACATTTGTTATTGTACATTTCTGATTTGAGTGGAAACATGCAAATATTTAACTACTGACATAGTATAAGAGAAATACTCTCTGTGACAGAACTCGAAACTCAGCTTCATGCAAATTAGCAGTAATGTGACATGCCAACTAATATGGTTGGAAACAGAGGTCAAGTAGGAATTACAAACCAAAAGCACAGAGTCTCTGTGACTGTGACCTTAAATATTGTTGTGGACCAGTCAAATTTCAAGTAGACTTCTGTGCTTATCTAGCAAAAACACATGCTTTATTTGAAGTCGTTCTAGAACGTGAATTTGAATGGCACTCTTATTTCTCTGGAAGGTTTGCCTCCGTGTCTGTCACAATAATGCCACATGAACTAGGCCTGTTAGCATACTTTGATGTCTTGAAGGGAACATGGGTCATCTGGTATGCACTGATTTATTCCTTTAACTAATGTCAATATGTAAATTAGCATCAACACAAAAATAATACCATGGTTTGAAACAGATCATAAAGACAAATACACATTAATATGAGCACAGAGTTGACCCACTTGTGAACTTAAACCACCCACAAGCATTTTACCATTTTTCTTTCTTTCTCTTACAAACACACACACAAATGAAGGACAGATGAGCTATGAGCTAGCAGTGCTTCCCACAGGTTTGAAATATACTTGAAGTGGTAGCCGGGTGGAAAATCCTCCTATTACCCACGACACAAAAATGGTCTACTACATGTGACAAATAAAAAATAATGTGTGATTTTTAACAATATTTTTATTTATTGAAATTCATTTTAATTACATAGGCTATTACATTTAATTCCATAGTTTTTCGCCCTACCCTAACTTTTTGAACCGGAATACACAGACGAAGTGCTAACCGCACGTGACCTTTCCAACGTGATTAAGTCATGTGTGAATGTGCGGACACGCGAACCTTGAATTTCCTTAATTTCTTTGCGACTGAAAAAAGAAAGACATGAACATCTTGGATGGCATGGGGGTAAGTAAATTATCAGGAATTTTTTTATTCTGGAAGTTAACTAATCCTTTAAGCAAACAGCATGTGCCTGAACATCATCACCTAGCAAAGCCTATGTGCTGTAGCTTGTGTTACACAAACAAACAGTGCAATATGGGCAGTCATGGAGCCCAGTGGAGCGGCGCATCCATCCACACAACTGCTAATTGATGTCCAGTCTGCATGAAGAGTTAATGCGAATCGCATTTGCCTCTGTGCAAACAGCCCTGTACTAAACTCAGCCCTGTGCAAATGAGATTTCACACAGTGGTGAACAGGCCTGCTCACAGCCAGTGCTTAATTATACTGTTTATATACTATAGTTTATGTACTATTTTGCTTCAAAAAGCCTATGCGCTCTCTCAATGCCTTACTTTTTATTCATTATATTTTTATTAGAGAAGCACCGATTGCAATTTTCTTGTCCGATTCCGATTTCCGATTTTTCGTTAGTGTGATCTGCCGATGCCGATTTTTGCCGATTACGATTTTCTTTCTAAGAACTATAATTGACAGCATATACAAACAAAAATCTACTTTTCTTCAACGCAAAGTTTTATTTTCATAAAAAAACACAAGTAAAAAGTCAGTAATAAAATAAGAACAAATAAAAAAATGGCAAACAACAGCACAAATAAATGCAATAGAATAAAGAGAGCTATGAAACTAAGTTTTTCAGGTTAAGTAAGTTTTTATTCAGTTAAGAAATACTACAGAAATTAAAGTAATCAAATGTAAAATAACACATCCAGTGTTATTTTACATTTGATTAATTTAATTTCTGTAGTCTTCATTGTAAAAATTTAATACAGATTAATACAGTTATAAAACGTATTCAGTCAAGAGCAGAAAATGATTTTCTTTGTCTTTTGTTCTTTGATTAACATGACAGACAGCAGAAGGAATATTGGACTGCGGTCCCTTTAAGAGTTTATCCACGGACCCAATATACTGTTACACAACATGCGTTCTCTTTCTCAACTATTTAACGTTCCAAAACTGACTGTGTTTAACTGGATACTCGCCAAAA
>NW_015642610.1:1135614-1174004 GCF_001515625.1 Sinocyclocheilus rhinocerous
AGATGAGAGTGAGAATGCGCGGCTGATGTTATTGCCTGTGCCGCTGGTAACAAAACGGATCGGCTCGAAATCGGAAAGAAGTGAGACTGACCGACCGATCACCGATCCGGGCCGATCATGAGGAAAATCGGCCGATTCCGATCCCTGGCCGATCGATCGTTGCATCTCTAATTTTTATCGATGTAAATCCCTGGTGTGTGATGCAATCTTCAAGTTTCTTTATAGGAAGGTGTGAAGGTGCAGCTTAACACCCCTACGATTCAACTTAACTCAATAACACTACATCACTGCAACACTACTACTACCACTATCAGCCATTACCAAGAAATTTTAAGATTAAAGGGGTCATATGATGCGATTACAAGTTTTCCTTTCTCTTTGGAGTGTTACAAGCTGTTCGTGAATAGTGATGTCCGTCACGCTCTCGGGATGGAACAAACAAAATGCAGGGGTAGCAGAATAAAGCGTTAGCTACTTTGCAGCCCGCTAGCCATTTTTTCCGCTCATACCTTTTTTAACATTTGATAAAGATATTAAAGTAGTTTTTAATTTTTTTCTTGTTGTTAAAATTCAAAATAGTTTTTAAATATTATTGGATGTCACTGTTCCCACCAATCCTTGCACAAGTTAAGGTTACGCATGATGACGAAAGCACGTTAGTGCTAGCCCTCCCGGAACTCATAGAGATTGCATTGCAGTGCCTGCAGTTCGAAAAAAATTATCTTTGTATGGAAGTCTATGGGAGCACTCGGGGCGATTCTCAGTCTGACAGAAATCGCCCAAAAGGGGGCAGTACTACGCAAAACGCGACTCGACGCTGATTGGACTATTTAGAGGCAGAACAAAGAGTGAAAGCTAGCGTAACACTGTGGTTGAATGTGAAAGAAAAAAAACCGCCCCTGTTCATATTTATTTGTGGTACAGCTGCCTCTTTAAAAAAAAAAAGTAAAAGAAAGAACACACAATGGCTTGGATTAGGTACTTACACAATCCATATTGGGTCAACGCATCCTGCTACATGCAACCAGCTGTTCTGATGACAATGGTAGAAATCCAAAAAACATTTCATCCAGTGGGTCTACATAATGCTCACTGAACCCAACTACAGACATCGCTGCCCTTTATAGCATTTGGCTCATGCACATTCATTAGCCCTTTTAAAACAATTCACATGAGAAGCAGAAATGTGTTTTCATACAGCTTCATTTGCAAGTGCAATTATCATGTTAAAACGTTTAATAAAGAGATGTCTTTATCTTGTAAATAATCACAGTCCACCTGTTCCTTTCTAAAAATGTTGCTGTACCACATATACCAGACATCAGACTAGTGATGTGTAGGGTTAAATTACAGTTTACTTCAGTGTAAAATAACCCCATGAAGGCCTTTCAAGCTGTAATTTGTTAGCCACTGTTTGATAAAAATGAAAGCAAAGGAACAAAAATGCTTTTATAGTGCAGGCACTTAATGTGCTTTCAACAGGCCGACAGAAGAAGAGCCCAGCGCAGTCTAATAAACATATAGATTACACAGAGAACAGGCCACACATACTGCATTAGTGCCAGATTTTACCTTGTAATTTATAATTAATTATACAAATAATTTACAATTAAGTATTAAACCAACTTCATGTCAAAAGCACAGGATTTCAAATAAATCATTAACAAAATCCTTTCATATTTATTAATTGTCTGTCATAATTAATTAAATAAATAATGAATTCAAAAAGAGAAAATGGACAACCATCATTTTCCTTCATTGACTTGATTGATGAGTTCAAGAAAGTTTGATTTACTGAGAGGACAAGTAAAATGCACGCTCTTTTCAAAATAATTTTTTTTTAAATATGTAAAAAATATTATATTAAACATCTGATTAAATCAATAAAACTGTATTGTACTGAGGGAAAAACTAAATGTTTAATGTTCAAGAAAATCTATTCCCATTCATCTTAATGGCAGTTGCTCGGCTGACACAGGACCACCTGGATGTATGCAAAGTGAAATCTGACATTTTTGCTCATGAGCTTTAAATGCCATGTGACTAACGAACCACAGAAAAATGACATCATGAAAACGCTGATTGGCAGGTGACAGGGAGAGCTGTCGGCCATTAACATGACTTTTCCCTTTTAGTAAAACACAAGCTCTGTCATAGTAGTAGTTTTTGCTGTGGTATTGAAGAAGTACTTAAAGTGTGCTTTAACCCTTACGAAAAAGAAGTTCATTCAAGTGTGCTATTAGTATACTTCTTTTAAACTAAAAAATAGGAAAGTGTACTTTCAGTCTACTTTTTATGTACTTCTCAGAAATGTGCTTTATGTACTTCTCAGAAATATACCTAAAATGACATTTAAGTGTACTTAACTTATTCTTAGAAAAAGTCTAAATATATTTGAGCTATAGCTACTTGTGCTCCGGGATCCGTGTTTCATTGTTATATGGTAGGGGGCGCTATTACACATCTTCTGTACAGAATTTCCAAAACACA
Organism: Sinocyclocheilus rhinocerous; assembly: GCF_001515625.1. Classification (NCBI taxonomy): domain Eukaryota; kingdom Metazoa; phylum Chordata; class Actinopteri; order Cypriniformes; family Cyprinidae; genus Sinocyclocheilus; species Sinocyclocheilus rhinocerous. The sequence goes on from NW_015642610.1 coordinate 1,138,105, forward strand.
AGCGAAGAATAAATATAAAACAACAGATGCTTCCACATGTAATCTAACACGATCATCAGACATAAAACAGCATCAAAACTGTGTAACGTTATGGAATAAAATGTTGACCCATGAAGAGGTAATAATAACCGTCAAGCTTTGGGGTGGTGATCGACTTTATCTACGTTTTGATTATCATTCTGAATCCAATTCATAGTCTTTTTTCAGCTTTTTGTTCAAAATGTTGTTTATTTCTTTCTTTCTTTTTTATGAAACTTACCCACATTGAAGTGTTTATAAAAAAGAATGTATGAAGCTAGAATAAAATGTTTTTGTTTAAAAGCAGATACCCTGTTCTTTCTTTTGATGTTTTGCATGTTCAGATATTCATATAACAAAATATATACAAATTAATACCTAAATAAGGACATAGTAGTATACTTAAAGTATGATGTAAAGTTCACTTAAAGAGCTTGCAGTATTAAACTACTAAACTAGTAGTTTACCGAGACTATAATTCAAAGTGTACTAAAAATGCTACAAGTATTTCATTAGTAAAATATCAGTATACCTATAAGTTCACTTTTAGTATAGTTGCAGTACAAACTAAAAACATAGATGTAAACTAGTTGTGTACTCAAAGTTTACTACTGTTATACTTAAAGTATACTTAAAAGTATACTTTTATATACTAGAAAGTGGGCCAATTTAGTCCCAAGGAGTATTGAAATAGTACACTTACAAGTATACTACTAGTACACTGATATTTGTATACTTAAAATATACTTGAACTTTACTTAAGTATACTTAATAAAATAAACTTGAAGTATACTTCTTTTTGGTAAGGGAAGTAATCAGTGGAAAGCAAAGTACATTGATATAAAAAAAAAAAATTTCTTGCTGATCCAAAAATTTTCTGATCAATGAATCAAAAAAACGCAAAATGATCCACTACTAGTTACCAGACTGCAAGAAATATATAATCATTTTCTTCCAGGACATTATTATTTACAGACATATCCCAATGTTTATCCCATTATTCAAAATACAGGTAAAACACCTGTTGAAAAACAATCAATACAGAAAAATTATCTTATATTAACACAGTACATTTGGGTCATATTTTTGCAGACTTTTTTGGAGTATATCCTGACTTGTGACATCAAGTCCATATCACACTTCAAAAGAATCTGGCACTAGTAGAACTTCTGTAATTATAATATCATGTACATACCACCACATGATACAATATATTTGGAAATTATTGCGATTGGTAAGTAAATTGTCAGAATACACATCTTTTGAATGGCTGTAAATAGAGAAAAATGCCTGCCACATGATTTTGCAATAAGGCATCTCAAGCAGGGGCTATTAAGATCATGTTACCACTTGACTTCGTAAAAAAAATCTGAAAATAAAAAAAATATTAGGTTAATTCCCACTTCTTTAATATTAATATCTGAGCCTGTAATGGGCATAAATAAATAAAAAAATCAAACACAACATCACAGAAACAAAGGACTTGACTTGAAGGAGAATTGCTCACGAGGAAGATAAACCTGCCAGTTTTACTGCCAGTGTCTTGTTTTAGTCTTATCTATATCCCCAATCTCATCACAAGAAACCTACATATAAGATAACAACAATACACAGTCAATAGAACTAGAAAAAGCCCTGAGTCATCCTGGCTTGTGCGTCCATCTCATTTGTGCAGGGATATTACACCGGCATTTCTGCTCCAGGCAGAAGAACACTACAACATTAAGCCATGCAGCCTGTGAGAAAATGTATTTCTGATGTTATGTGGTTTACGCATTTCAGATCATTTCCTATGTGCCCCTGGGGGGAGGATGTTCATACAAAACTGTGATGGTAAGGAGTATTTACATTAGTGATCAAAGGGCTCCAGTCACAGAAAAGCACAACAACCTATTGTGGTTTATTGTATGTGTCAGGAAATATGACTCTAACATCTTCTCGCAACAAATAAGCTGACTGAGTGAGGAAGTGTTAATCACAGAGCTTAGAAACTCAATTGAAAGGGACTAATATGCTACCTCAAATTACATACACTGCTCATTATATATATAAATATATAGTAAGGTCCAAGTGTAGTTTAACTTGATGTAGACATAATGAATGAGACTAATGAAAAAATACAGAGCACTGCAGCTCTTTACAAAAATGAGGGCACATATAGTAGTGAAGGTTCATTAGCTTTTGAGTGACCTGCTGCTATGGCCATTAATAGAGCAGCATGTGTGTCAAAACTAAGATGAAGAGGAGCTCAAAGGAACGAATTAGGCCAAGCAATGAAGATTGTGAAGCCTACACGACTGAACTGAGAAAACATTTTCACCATACTATTGTTTGAAAAACTAAGGTGGAAAATGTAATCTAAAGTGGTAATCTAATCTAATCTAATCAAAATATTTACACAATAAATCACAGGCGAGCAAGATTGTTATTGATCGGCACGACATGAATCACAACTGTGTACAATACCGAGTGTGGTATTTGCTTTTATATACAACAGGGCAATGAACAAAAAGTAAATATTGAATAACTTACATTTTAAACACAATGTCCCAAATAGTGTGTGTTAGTGATGGCCGCTTTTGAAACACTGCTTCATGAAGCTTCGAAACCTTTGCGAATCATTTGTTTCGAAACAGTCTTTCGGAGCACGTATCAAACTGCCAAAGTCATGTGATTTCAGTAAATGAGGCTTCGTTACGTCAAAACTGTTTCGAAACATTTTGGAATTTCAATGGTTTGCCATTGGGGGGTGTTCTCAATGAACTCGCCTGATTCGCCCCCAATGGCGAACCATTGAACCAGTGTTTTTACCTGATCTCGGATCAGTTTTATCAATCCGAGACATTTTTAACGAGACATTTGTGTAATTAAAAGGATGAGTAGTAGTTATTAGTTAAATTGCATTTAATCAGCGGTGGAAAGAGTACACTGAAAAAATATACTCAAGTAAAAGTGCCATTACATTCCAAAAAATGTAGTGTGAGTAGGGTAAAAAGTACTTGTCCAAAAAACGACTTGAGTAAGAGTAAAAGAGTAGCTTATTTAAAAGTACTCATGAGAAGTGAGTACTGAGCTGCAGATTCTACCCCCTTACCTGTATAATAAAAGCTGTACACTGCAATTTAAACATTTAGAAAACATTGTACATACTGTAATTCATATTACCTTTTGTTGTTTGTCAGAAATAATGAAGAATATCTATCATCCAGCAGTTTTAATTTTGACTTCCAACTCTTTAAAATACATCAAAACAACACTGAAAAACTTTTATGATGAAAAGTGATGAAAAGATGAAAGAGTTATTCTCAGTACACTCATCACCATTTAAATCATAATGTTTGAAAAAATAGATTTAAAATCAGGTGTACGGCCACTGAGCCAGAGCATGCTATTGTTGCACATAAAATATTAATTTTTAGAACAATGCAAAGAATACAAAAACTATTAGAAACTCATATAAGAGTTCATCACACACCATGAGATGGGTTAAAAAGAAAGATTAAAAATAGCCCATTTCTCTCCAAAACGGTGCCAGTTTTAGCGTTTTGTGATAAAGAAATGAGAATCATAAACATGATCATTTATGTTACAATTTAAACGTAAATGCAAATTGTTCTAGAAGGGGGTATCATCCCCTACCTTTTACAACTACAACTACATTTACTCAAATTGTTATGCTGATAATACAATTTGTAAGGAAAAAATTGCATTAAATAGGGAAGTATTTCCGGGGAAACTTTTTCAAAAGAAAACACACACACACACATAGGTGTTTATGTCTGGGCAAATAAGCTGCTCTATCAGCAGCATCTACAAATGAATGGAAAAGTGTTGAACTGTTGAACACGAGTGCACTTGCTAATTGAAGGCGGATTGTATAAAATGGATCAAACAAAAAACTTGTTTAGCTGCAGTTTTATTACATCACGTGCTGACAGAGATACATAATAATGCCACGGGTGACGGGTCATCAGTAAGGTGCACACTGAATCTGGTCCTCCAAATTCAGTACATTAAGCCATGGTAAGCTGTTTTTTCCCACATTTCCAAACATTTTAGAGAGTCCTGAACACACTTTTTTCTCAAACTCATCAGGAGTCAACAAACTGCCGACTTCTCCAAGTGACTGCTGCAGGATGCAAGCGAGGGAGAGACGCGGCAGTCCAGACTGAAGAATGCGCTTCCAGCAGCCATGATTATCACCAGTTGGCGGTTAAAGTTTTCTATGCACGATTTGACGAGAGTCACAAGACCGATACCCTCTCCCTATCCAATCACGTTTATGGATAAAACTTTAATTAAATCAAGCAAGAGTAAAAGTACAGATACATCACTTCAAATGTACTCGAGTAAAAGTAAAAGTACAACATTTTTAAACTACTCAAAAAAGTACAATTTCTGATAAAAACTACTTAATCACAGTAACGGGAGTATTTGTAATTTGTTACTTCACACCCCTGCATTTATTATATTAAACTTTCAAGAAAGCATTTGCAATTAGTTGGAAAATTTTAAAAAATAAAAAGTTAAAATGTTTTGTTGCATTTACACTGTTTTGACCAGCAGGCATCTTCAGCATGTGATGTTTTTGCGAAGCAATTGGTTCAATTGATTCGAAGATTCAAAAAGGTTCATTTCTCCCATTACTAGTGTGTGTAATTTTGCTCAGCCAACGAAAATAGTTCCAAACAAAGTCAAAGCATGTCCAAGCAGCACAGAGCAGTGTTCATTTCCAGAATGATTCAGTGTTCAAATCGGTTAAGTGAATGATTCAATGACTCACTCATTAAATAGTCACCTGGCTCATCCTGCATTAATCCGTGTTTGAACGAATCGTTTGAGTAATTAATGAATCACATCTAAAGCCACCTACTGGCTCTAACTAAATGCTGTAAACATGCACAAAGTGTCACTGAATATCCCTACCAAACTGACAGGCTGTCTTAAAGCAATACAAGCAGTGAAACGTCCCACTTACATAAATTGAAGTGGCATGACTATATAATTTAATTCATTTTTATTTCTATATTTCTGCATAAATGACACAAAACATCATCAGATTTTCACATAAGTCCTGAAAGTAGACAAAGAGAACCCAATCAAACAAATGAGACAAAATATTTTCTTTGTCATTTATTTATTGAGAAAAATTATCCAGTGTTGCATATCTGTGCATTGCAAAAGTATGTGAACCTTTGCTACAGTATCTGGTCTGACCCCCTTTTGCAGCAGTAACTGCAGGTAAAGTTTCTTGTAAATGCTGATCAGTCCTGCACAGTGGCTTGTAGGAATTGTAGCCCATTCCACAGTACCGCTTCAACTCTGTGATGTTGGTGGGTTTCCTCTTATGAACGGAGCTTCAGGTCCTTCCACAACATTAAAGGCCCGGACTTTGACTCGGCCTTTCCAAAGCATTAACTTTGTTCTTCTTTAACCATTCTTTGGCAGAATGACTCGTGTGCTTGGGATCGTTGTCTTGCTGCATGACTCACTTTCTCTTGAGATTCAGTTCTTGGACAGATGTCCTGACATTTTCGTTTATAATTTGCTGGTATAATTCAGAATTCATTGATCCATCAATGATGGCAAGCTGTCCTGGCCCAGATGCAGCAAAACAGGCCCAAACCATGATACTACCACCCCCACCATGTTTCACAGATGGGATAAGGTTCTTATGCTGGAATTCAGTGTGTTCTTTTCTCCAAACATAACATTTCTCATTTAAACCAAAAAGTTCTATTTTGGTCTCATCCGTCCATTAAACCTTTCTCCAATAACAATCTGGCTTGTCCACATGATCTTTAGCAAACTGCAGACGGGCAGCAATGATCTTTTTGGAGAGCAGTGGCTTTCTTCTTGCAACTCTGCCATGGACAGACACCATGGTGGTTCAGTGTTCTCCTGATGATGGACTCATAAACATTAACAATAGCCAATGTGAGAAAGGCCTTTAGTTGCTTAGAAGTTACCCTGGGGTCCTCTGCAACCTCGCAGATCATTACACGTCTTGCTTTCGGAGTGATCTTAGTTGGTCAACCACTCCTGGGGAGAAAAACAATGGTCTTGAGTTTCCTCCATTTGTACACAATCTGTCTGGCTGTAGATTTGTGAAGTCCAAACTCTTTAGCGATGGCTTTGTAACCTTTTCCAGCCTGATGAGCAACAGCAACTCTTTTTCTGAGGTCCTCAGAGATCTCTTTTGTTCGTGCTGTGATATACTTCCACAAACATGATCAAACTTTGATAGATCCCTGTTCTTTAAATAAAACAGGGCAGGCACCGACACCGACACCTGAAAGTCATCTCACTGATTAAAAACACCTCTGAATAGATGGACTCTAATTTCACCTTTAAATAAACTGCTGATCCTAGAGATTCACATACATTTGCCACTCTCAGATATGCAATATTGGATCATTTTCCTGAATAAATAAATGACAAAGGAAATATTTTTGTCTCATTTGTTTGATTGGGTTCTCTTTGTCTACTTTCAGGACTTGGTACATTTTCAGCTATTATTTTTCTTTTTCTTTTTTTGTGAATTATTACTTGAATAAATGGTAAACCCCTTAAATAGTTAAGCATAAGTATAATTTTTTTTCTTTTTCTGCAGCATTACAGCATTAACTTGATTTGCTAGTTGCACCTAAGATTGCAGATACAAAGTATTTTGTTGTTTACTTTGTTGCCTATAACAACTTCTTTAAGGCAGATGTGTCATTTCAAACGTCTGGGACATGTGTATCACAAGTGTGATAACCACAAGAGCTGCTACATGTTAACAACATCACCAGTCAACGGCTCTTAAGACAATGACACAGATATCATACAATGTCCTAACTGCATTTTATGAAACTCATGTTTGTATTAGTGCATTAATATGTTAAACCCAGAACACATAGGCCTAAACATACAGGGTCCCCACAAAAAATGTTTGACCTTAAGTCATGCTTAAAAAATGTGTGAATGTCATTACATTAGAAAATATCAAACCAATTATATAAAGAAAGACAGCACAAAGACTTTTAAAGCAAAACAGTTCACAAAAAAATAAGTTTGTTAATAAATATACTGTTCACAATAAGGATTACAGTACATATTTGGACACTATTGCATTGTCAAACTTAAGAGGAACAGGTGTAACGGGGTTTCTACATCAAATAGAAATATCAAGCAATTTTAAAACTGTGATTTCCAGGCCAGGAAATGTCATGGGACACCTATAACACCATAGCGTACATTTTCTTGGTAAAATTCATGGGCAAGTCATAGAAATGTATTGTGGGAATCCTGATGTGATGAACTACAACTATGGTCACTCTGCTAGGACACTTGAGGGGAAATGACTGCATACCAGAGGTGTAAAGAGTACCTGAAAATAATACTTGAGTAAAAGTACAGATACCTTCGTGCAAACATGACTCCATTACAAGTTATAAGTCACCAATTACAAAATGACTTGAGTAAAAGTCTTAGAGTATATAGTACTTTAAAATTTTACTCATACTGAATGTAAGCTCAGAGATGCATTAGCCCTCAAAATCAAAGAGAAATGCCAGTGAAAAAGAAGAAACATTTGATTTGTGAGACTACAGGTGCATCTCAATAAATTAGAATGTCGTGGAAAAGTTCATTTATTTGAGTAATTCAACTCAAATTGTGAAACTCGTGTATTAAATAAATTCAATGCACACAGACTGAAGTACCGGTAGTTTAAGTCTTTGGTTCTTTTAATTGTGATGATTTTGGCTAAAACTAAACACCTCAAAATTCCAAGAAATCAATGTCAACACAACCACCTCTTAAACGTCTACAGACACTCAAGTCTCAGTGAAGCACAAGTGCTCAAAAAGGGCATAAGTAAACCAATGTCCTTCAAAAAGGTCCCTTCAATATGACAGATAAATAAAATAATGTTAAGTAAAATTAAAAAGTCAAAGCCGTTTTGCACTAGACGTGCTGGTTTCAGACTCATCTCTGGCTGTAGTAATGTCCTTATCTCATAAAACACCAGTGATTCACAGCTACCTGCTAATGCAGTCACATTCACATAAAGAAGCCTTGTTGACAAGTTTCATCGAGTAAGGGCAAAACGCACAAGATATAGTACTTTTAATGCCCTGGCAATAGTGCTTCTTTTGTAGCAGAAATAAACTGCTGCAGAAAAAGTTAGGTGCCATGCAAAATTTAATGAGTAATTGCAATACTCATTACAAATGTAGTGGAGTAAAGAGTAGGCCTACAGATACTTATTCAAAAATGTAGTGAAGTAGAGAGTAAAAGTTGCTAATACCTTTCAGTAAAACTACAAGTAGCAAAAAAGATTAAGTACAGTAACTAATTACATTTACTCAAATACTTTACACTACCATCACCATCCAACACAAATCACATTCACTAGTTAGATAAAAGTATTTGCAAAAATAGCTGTGAAAAGTGAAGTTAGTTCTAAGTAAAAGTCTATAATAATTTGCGTACAGATGCCACTGGTTTGATGGGATGTTATCTAGTGCAGTGACACTGAATGTGTGGCTTAAGTGGCCAAATACTATTTGGGGCTACTTAATGTGACATTTTTGAGATTGTGAGATCTTATGAATAAAGTTAGTAAACCTCTTAGTCTCTCTATAACACTTATGAGTAAACAAAAGGGGAATCTGCAGCACCACACATTGACAGATCAATCAACATGTTCAATGTCAACTGCTGACTGAACACCCCACATTGGGAGATGACCAGACAATATTCAATTTGCGGGTCAGTTCATGAGGAGACAGTGCCGATACGTAGTAAAATAGGATGAAACGTGAAGACAATTAATTTCTCAGTATGCAGAAAGCACACTCGGGTCACTTTCTGGTTATCTTATGTTTTAAAAATCACTCTCACACTTACCAGGTCACTGGCGTTTTTAGCCAGCTCATCCTCACTGGATGCTGCCGAATCCACCACCAGCTTCTCGAAGCACGTCGAGCCCAAGGACGAGCTCTTCTGCTGGGACATAACCAGATGAGACACCAGCAGCTTGGGGCTCCCGTGCACGGATACGGAAATCTCCGGTTTACTGACTGATGCTCCATCAGCAACGGCCAGCGGTGAGATCCCGAGCCCTTTACCGGCGCTAGAGCCCGGCTGCTCGCACAGGGTCCTGTCGCCTACGAAAGACGGCGGAGTTGAGCAGCACAAATTGGGCTGCGAGGACGAGAAGACCCGGTCCAAGACCTGTTTCTTCTTTCTTTTAAACATCCACAATCCGCTTTCTTTTTTACCATCCCCGCTGCGTCGTTCGGACCCCAGTTTGGGGCTCAAAAACGGTTTGGTCTTCTCCTGGAAATTCCTCCACATCCTTCTCTGGTAGGAGGTTGATTGCGGGTCTTTGGCGCTCTCATCTTTGGGTTTCTCCTCCATAGTTCCCGTCCGGCAGCGGCAGCAGGCTGTCAGCGCGCGGAGCGCCAGTGACACTGAAGCGCGCGGGCGAGCGCACAGGAGCGCGTGCTCTTGATCGCAAATGACACTCAGGCACTTACAACAAATTCACTTTATCTGTCATACTAGTGACATTATTCAGAGGGTCTTTCACGGCACCTTAACCTTGAAGTAAACTAAACTAAACCTACTGGACCATTTGTTTTTATTTAATAAAATAGCTCTGTAGGCGGGAAAAATCGGAAGAATAGCCACCAACAAGGGTTAGCTACCTGTGAAATAAACGTGACTGGGCATCTGATTCACTCTTTAAAGACTTAATGACCTGACAGTAACCTAAGAAACAGCCAGTACACTAATACATAATTGCAGAATTGAAAGATGCGCCGCCCTCTGGCGAAAGTCCGTAATTATAAGGAATTTGGTGAGTGTATATTTTACGATACAGGTCTGCATTTGTCATTCTATTACAATGTTAATACAAGCTATTTGAGCTATTAAATGTTGTTTGTTACTATAAAACGTGTTGATAATAATACAGGTGGCACACCGGGAAGACACACGATTTAAAGATAAGCAAAAATGCCTCTCCAGTAGTCAATCTTAACATAAAGGCAGAGATGTGGCAACATAGAAACACAAACACCATCACAACATGCTGTAAACATTAATAGACATAAATATCTATAATATAATTTTACTTTTGAAAAAAAAAACATTTAACTCAAAACATTTAACATCTAACTTATTATGTATTGTCTTTTATGACGTTAACATATGTATGGTTAGACAATTGGCAAATATAGCCTACACTGCAAAGGTGGCACAGAAGTGTTTCTGTAGCATTTATGTGTCTGTACGGACTGTTTAATGTTGCACAGTGGTGGCATAAATGCATTTACACATCAATCCCAACCTTGATGAGGGGCTGAATGGGTCTGAGCAGGCATAATTTAGTCTAGCTTTATGCGCCATTGCGTCTTTACACTGAATTGTGAGCAGGCACAGATTACCTCGGCTGTGTAAAGACACCTTTAGAATTAATCAGTTGACAGGTTTTATATCATTTTCATATTCTTTTTCCATTAAAATTACTAGCATTTACAGTATAAATAGCCATGTTTTCAATTTAAAAGTGAAGGCAAAGCCAAGACAATACCACCCACAATAAAACCCACTCATATTTCCTTTTAAAGATCTTACAGTTTGAATTATTTAATTCTATGTAACAGCTGCTGTAAAGGCATGTCTGTTTGACGAAGAACTGTGATGTTTTAAATGTTTATGTGTATCAAATTGATTTTACACACAGCAAGTAGCAGCACACGTTAGGACATTACTTTAATAATTTCCCTAAAGAGACCATCACCACTTAGCTATGAAGCGTGGAGATACTGAGTACATTGCTATTGCATAATAGATGTGTTACAAATCACAAAAGGGAAATCATTACTGGTAGTCTGGTCAGAAAAGTCCATGAGAATTAATGAGGAGTCTGAGATGTCTGGCTTCTATTTCGATACTTAATTATGCTTCTTGTTAAATTATAGCATGATGAACTGCTTTTAGTCCATCATTCTAAAGCTGTCATCTTTTGCGATTATATTTAGACAAGCAGATGTACGATTTTAAAATAAAATTGACTGCGTTATCTAGTTGTCAAGTAGGCTTATAATGACACACTCCTGTCAGAACATGCCATGTGTAGCTAAGAGATCAAACTAAACAAACACAGACTACAGGGAAACAAGTAAGTAAAGATTTCAGCTTTACTTTGCATTTTATATATAGGCCTATATATACTATATATAGCCCACATACATACACATTTTAACTATTAAATCTGTAAATGCTCAATCAAAAGCATTCACCTCTGCTAAATGAATACTTTATTCATCAGGGTGAAACTGTACTCAGCGGCAGATAATCAATAGTTGATGTAGTTTGCTGGAGCCCTTGAGTTATGCTCACTACATTTAATGCAATGTAAGAGAAAGCAGTGCTGTGCTTCTTCTAGCTTCCAGAGGCATTTGATTCAGCTTCATTTCGACAGTATGGCTCTTTACTGTAGTTTCTTTTACAAAGTAAAGCATTCTCAGACTCTGTTTACTAATAATACTATACATTTTATGATATTAAATTACATCAAATAAGTTCACATTACACTGTAATGAGATGTCACAGGCTGTTTGCCTGTGATGAAGAGATCTTTTTAAAATTAAGTTTCTGGAGACCAGCTTTTGAAAATAAAAATTCTTTATTGCCAGATTACTTTACTTTAAAAATATGTGGGCTTGACTGTTAATGTTTAAAGGCCTAAAAATGAAAAACTCTAGCAAATGAGTTCTATTTGTGTAATTATGTTTTGAATTAAATGTTTATAGGACATATGGAGAGCCGCATGACCAATCAGGAACGCACTCGAAGCATTCTACTGGAACAAGCCATGAAGATCAGGGACGATGTGGTGATTGCAACTCAGGGTTTAGTCCTGATGGAGTCCTCTGCTAGAAAACTACTGGAGAACTACATTCAGATCATAACTTACATTGTCAAACAGCTCAGCAAAGACATCCAGTTGCAAAAATAACTTTTACAATTATTATATTATATTATATTATATTATATTATATTATATTAAATGGGAATTAATAATCTGTTAGAATGATTGCCCATCAGTCAATCAGCTCGACATCCAGGTGCAAAAATAAGATTAAAATTAAAATAAGATAAAAAATAAGATTTATTATATCATATCATATCATATTATATTATATTTGTAAAAATTTAATGTATATTTTCTTACCTTGGTATTAAATTACATCAAACTAATTAACGCTAATTAACTGAAGGAGTGACAGCAAATTTGACATCTTTCTCTCTTTTGACTAACATATTCTCTTAATTTTTTGCTGTTCTTTTGGACAGTCGTATAAACACTATTGTGGGTTTTTTCTTTTGCTGTTGGGGCAAGTGAGAATGCAAACAAATATTTGTTGTAGTTTCCATTTACCGCTATAGAAGTTTATGAAGTCTATGATGACTTCTGCTTCTGAGAACCCTGAAATGTAAAAGGGGCTCATTGTGTTTTCTTCTATCTCTCTCAGAAAGGTCTGAACCAATTACACTGATAGACAGTTAGATCAATAACACCTATGATAAAAGCATCTCAAAGTTTTACATTTACTGTTAATGTGAAAGCAAAAAATTAACAATGCTTGATGAGCGAGGTACAGTTTGAGGGAACATGCCGGCCAGCAGAGCCATTTACCTGATGGGATACATTATGCAGAATATGTACATAAAAAATTAATTAATCAAATAAATCAAAGCTCAGCAGTCACCACAGCCAGAATGAGGCAGATTTTTTTTTTGTCCATGAACAGTAATGACGTAACCAAGAAACACAGGCTTGATTAGCAATGGAAAAAAATTAGGAATCTGCTAGGTGTAATTGCTTGGGCTAAACCACTTCTGTCTTTCCCTCTAAAATGACAAAATATCAAGGTACATTATCCAATTAAGGAGCTATTACTACTACTATATTGACTACTGAAGGGTGACTGCTGATATGAGCAAATCCCACTATTATATGACCGCGAGGACAGAACAATCTTCTGTCTCTCCAGGTGCTGGAAGCCCAGATTATTGAGAGAGACAGCCTTGCTGCAGGAACAACTTTTGCAGTCGAAAGCTTGGATCACAAGAACATGACAGGTATTGGGGATCTCAGAGGCAGAAAGTCAAGGTCACAATTTACACCAATATTTTATTTATTTTTATTTCATTTTATTAGATGAATTAAGCAATAAATATGAATTTCATCATTTCTCCTTTTGCTTGCATTTTTTCCATTTTATTTTCCCTGAGGTCCACTTATGTTAACTGCTGCACCAAAAATAGCCATAATTTATAAATACATGACCATGAACTCAAAGACTATTCGCAATACTATAAGAGTGATTTGCAAATGATTGTGATTGTGTTGCTAATGATGTTTTATAACAATGAGGCTGAAAATGAAGTGATCGCTCATGTGTAAGAATGTATATTTCCAAACAACCAGCTTAGTGAATTTATTAGCGAGATGTGTTCTTGGCATTTGTTTATTCAAAAAAAAGCCTAATATTCATATAGAAATGAATGTGGAAATAGATAGAGGGCAGAGGCTCAGCGATGCCATCCAGGCATAGACACAGCAGACTGGGCATGATGAGACAAACTGAGATGTTTGCTGGCTACATTACCTTTTCAATTCAATTCATGTTTATTTGTATAGCGCTTTTCACGATACAAAGCAACTTAACAGAAAATGAAAGTTTCTACATATTTAGGAGTAGCTTATCAGTGATGACTATGCCAAGGTGATGTCCATAAATGTACAGTAAAAATCATACAGTTAGTTAATGACATGTATTCAAACAAACGGTGAACACTATTAACAGAAATCAAACTTATAGCAAAATTTGACTCCTCTCTTATCAAGTCCACCCCATCTTGCCATATTCACACCTCTTCATGCATTAACAGTAAATGTATTCATTATCTCATGAAAAACATCTAAACTGGTCTTGCCTGTTTTTGTGCATAAACAAGATGCGTGACCAATCAGAAGTTCTCTGTCATTCTCTGAGTCATTCTACAGTGGCAGATGAGGTCACTCACTAGTAACCACTGACCTTTCAAAATAATCCTTCAGATATTTTTCATAGATTTTTCAATAAACAGTCTGTTTAGTCTATCTGTCTTTTTTAAAATTTTGTTAACAAACATGTTTTTGTATTGCAGTAACACAACTGACAAAACACTTTTTGCTACGTTACTGCTCATTTTCAGCTAGAAAACTGCCTCTACTCAGTTGCATTGTGGAGAAATAACGTCAACATTTTCGTGTTCTTAAGAGAGTTAATTACAATTATAAGGTCATAGAAACTATTTCAAGTAACAGTCAGTAGCAGTTAGTTCAAGTAAATGCATAACATGTTTTTTCATACAAGATAGGAAGAACTTTTTCCTTATAAAAGATACAACAAAGTTATGGCGCAATTGTGAAGATTGCAGTTCTACATTTTGTCATGGTTAGGCAATTATTGATATATTTGTAAAATATGGATAAGTGAAATTAAGATCAATGGGAGCACTTTCGTTATCTTGCAAATGAACTAAACCATATAATTGTCAGTGCTGGACCTACTCACTCCCATTTCTTTAATTAGGAACAATACTAACTTCAAAATAATAGTAATTAGAACATTTAAATTATAGTACATTCCGCTATATCAGTAAAACTTGAACAGGAAGAGATGAAATACTTAGTGGTCTGAAATTCTTTTTGCCTTAGATGTGATGCTAGCATTGCTAAATTGTCATCAGACGTTAGTGCTGCATGGCGGGACATCCTGAAACTCCAGCAGGAAGTGAGCGAGTTACACTCGGTCCTGGAACTGAAACTGAAAGACATGGAGCTCAAGGCGAGACATTGCTAAAATATATTCACACAAAAGGCATTCATTTTAAAACCAACACTATACAAAAACACAGAACTGTATTACTGTCAGCAGATACACGGGACACTGAGGTAAGGTGAAATATAAACAGTAGGTTTATTGAACACGGAGCATCCAGGTAAGTGAGCAGGGAGTGGTATAAGTCTCTTGGGTCTTATCGGAGTGTTAATGTCCAATTCCTTTCCAGGAAATCCGAGGTGCTGAAGGAGTGGAGAGACGGTGGAGATCGAGGAGCAGAGCGATCGGGTAATGACTCCCTGATAATTACAGCAGAGACATTTATTACACAGTCTGTGCTCCCTGTCATTTTCATGCACGGTTTTACTTTTACTTCAAAAAATTCCATAGTATCAAGATGCATGTCAAAGAACATAGTATCACCATGATAAATGTTTAAAATAAAATACCATGGTTCTTTCTGGTATTGGCATGTCTGCATTTGTTTTCCTTTATTAGGCATACACAAATAAATATTGTGACCGAGCCAGTATGTGCATTAGATATGAAATTGCATCAGCCTTGGCCTTTCTTCCACTGGGGAAACTGCAGCGTTGTCATCCAAATAAACTGGAGTCCCTGCATGGTGACTGTGTGGGGAGTAACAGTAAATCACAGTGATTGCAGTGCATTAGCTCTGGGGAGTGGGCACCACACACCATAACGGTAATTGAAAATGAAAGGGGACGAGGACAGCCGGAGCTTGTGTATGTCAAATACACATGGGAACACTAGCTTGCCATGCACACTGATGTCAAAACATGCCAATACACATTAATTTTACATTTTTATGTAATATGTATTTGTTTCTTTAAATGATAACTGGTTTAGGAATGCTACATTTGGGGATAACCTTTCCAAGGCTATTTAACCAGCTCGATTTGATACAGTTTGGAGCTAGAAGGACAATGAAAACTATGTGAAGTGTGTGTGATGTCAGCTGCGTTTTATTTCGCCTTGTAATCTGCCAGCTGTCTCAGGATGTAGGAAAACTAGAGATGTCACTGTCAGAGAAGTTCATTTCTCAGAGGAACACTACTGGAGATTTACAGAAGGAGATACAATGACTGGATCTGAAGTAAGAGCAATTAAAGCCTCTTCTAAGTATAGTCATTGACTGGTTTACATGTACATTCTCAGAAATAAAGTAGTCCTACAAAAGCTGCCACTGGGGCAGTATCATTTCAAAAGGTACACCTTTGTACTATATTTACCCCGGTGCTTATTAGTACATATTAATACCTAAAGTGTACATATTAGTACCCTTTGAAAGGATCCACTTTTATATCTTTATTTTTTGAGAGTATAATATTCATTTAGGAATGAAACTGTGGACTGTCTTTATGAGTCATTGAATTATTCACTTAACCAATGTCGGTAATGCCAAACACCATTCACAGTGAATATGTAATACAAGTTTTATTCTGATTTATTTACATTAAAAATAGAATAAGAAGGAGATACAATGACTGGATCTGAAGTAAGAGCAATTAAAGCCTCTTCTAAGTATAGTCATTGACTGGTTTACATGTACATTCTCAGAAATAAAGTAGTCCTACAAAAGCTGCCACTGGGGCAGTATCATTTCAAAAGGTACACCTTTGTACTATATTTACCCCGGTGCTTATTAGTACATATTAATACCTAAAGTGTACATATTAGTACCCTTTGAAAGGATCCACCTCAATGACAGCTTTTATATCTTTATTTTTTGAGAGTATAATATTCATTCAGGAATGAAACTGTGTTCTGTCTTTATGAGTCATTGAATTATTCACTTAACCAATGTCGGTAATGCCAAACACCATTCACAGTGAATATGTAATACAAATTTTATTCTAATTTATTGACATTAAAAATACAATAGTTTTAGTAAAACAAATAATACATATATATATATATAGAGAGAGAGAGAGAGAGAGAGAGCGAGAGCTTTGAACTGGTGCAAATTCTGAATAGTAAATAAATAAATAAAATTTTACACAAAATATTACATAAAATATATACAGTATATTGACTACTGGTGCAAATTCTGAATAGTAAATAAATAAATACAATTTTACACAAAATATTACATAAAATATATACAGTATATTGACTAAAACATCTGCTGGAGCATTTTGAAATAAACATTACTTTTGTGACTTGAAAAATGACAGGGAATCAATTGTTAATTTATTTGTATTCATTGTATTCATACTGTACAAAGATGTTTTTGATATGGAAAGTGTCATTAAGAAGAAATTAAATATTGTTTTGCAGCTGATATACTGTAAAAATATCCTTCAAATGGAATGTTATTAGGCTTTTTAGTACTCTGGCACCCGTTCTTGTATATTTTTGTATTTTTCTTGTATTTACCAATAAAAGATAATATAAAAAAGAAGAGAAAAAGAAAAGGCCAAACTCCATTGATTCTTGCATGTCTCATAACCAGATGTGACATGCCAAGTTGGAATATACTGAAGCTATATACTATTTAATTTTTAATTAATTTATTTATTCATTTATTTATTTTACTTGGCAGACATGTTTTCAAAGTGATTTGGGCTGCTGGACTGCTGATATTTAGTTGATAAAAGAAACAATAATCAGACCTGTAATCACCTGAAATCTATTCTAGGCCTCTAGTTTTTTCTAATAAAATTTCAACTGTGAAGGGCACTAGTGAAGGGACTTGACAGCTCTGACATCACTTATTGCGGTACTTTCCCACCGGCCAATTCTATCAAATCTGCTGTAAGGAGGATTTGTTCTGTTGAGACTGATGTAAATAGAAAACTTGAGAAGCGCCTGGTGTTTTGGCACCAAATGGCTCCTAGGGGAACCAGTGACTCACCAAATATGCCTCCAAATAGTGCAATGCCACTCTATGTGCTGCCACATGGGCATCATGGCATGTGCAAGGTGATGCTCTCCATCTCTGTGACAATATTAGTTCCTGACTGCATTGTGGAGCACAGGTGGCAGCTTCAGCACGCTGAAATGGAGCCTTGCCCATGATCCCAGTGGAAGGCGTATTTTCATGATGTGACAGAATCAAAGCAATTGGCTGGCTATGCTTGGGCTGTTATGTAATAGTGGTGAGTCAAGATATCTTACAGTGTGACTCATGAAGAGAAGCATATGGGCCAAAGAAAAATAAACACATTGAGAAAGAAGCCGGGAACTATAGCATGAGCCCAAATGTGAGAGTGATGTCTATTAGACACAGTTTAACCTTTATTAAAGGGTAAAGGTCTACCTAAAGGTCAGGGCTAGTTGACAAACTTTTTACTTCAATTAATATTCCTCAGTGTTGAATTATTTTTGAAAGTCAGTTTATGTATAAGCACATGCCATTATAGTTTTGGCCACAATAAAAAGGCCTTTGAACATTTACACCAAACTTTGAAACAGTTATGAAATGGCAAACACTGAAGAAGCAACATACATTATCATACTATTGCTTGGTATTGTTTTGTTTTGTAGAATTTAAATCACAAAAAGACGCCTTGACCTGACCTGACAATAAACATAGGATGTTGGAATTTATTTTATATCATAGCTTTGCCATAACAAGACCAAGAGTCTGTTAATACATTATAAATATCACAATAGCTTAATGACATTAGTTAATACAAGTGTAGTATGTAATGTGGCATGTATGTGTGTATATTTATGCAGGATCTCTAGTGGTCTGAGGGAGGTGGAGGAGCAAACAGCGAGACTGAGGAAGTGGGCAGAGAAGCAGATGAAAACCACAGTTCAATCACACACACAGAGCAGCCAGCAGCTGCACACACTGCTGCAGGACAGGGCGGTAAATGTGTGAATGCCTCTTTCGGAGTAAATATAACAAGTGAGCTACACCATAGTGAAATTTCACAGTGGTATAATGTTTGTGGCCTCAAATTACAATTGAAAGGCCTTTGTAGAGAGCACACCTACTGATAAATTATGCATATAATTAAATACATTAATAATATATAACTTTATATATACAGTATATACTTAAGTGATTAAACTCTTGATGGCGCAGACTTATATGTCATTTGCATCACATATTTACATGACACAAGCTAATTGGCCTCTGCTGTTTTTGTAGCCGTTGAGCTTTCTCGCTCAACATTTAAATAGTCTGGTTCAGTGTTTGCTGTAAACTGAATTTGCAGTGTGCTATAAGAAACCCTCCACCTCCACCTGTCTAGATCTGCTCATTTAATTATTTTTGCCTATTCATGCAGCAGCATATCTTACATGCTCATAGCAGCATGTTTGTGCATCTTTTGGCAGTAGGAAGCAGTGTCTGCACCAGCAGTGCGTGTAGCAAATCTAGTCTGGCAATACCACATACATTTACATTGTCGTATCCAATAACATGTTAAAACTATATGTATACATCTTGTGCAAAATATGTACTTAGGTTGAAGTGGAAAGCAAGCTAAAGGAGAACATGGCTCTTCTCTCTGGCCATCTGGAGAGGTTGGAGGCACAGTTGGAGAAGGTGCGATCACCTGACAGGACCAAGCGCTCAGAGAACAAACTCAACAGCAAGATCAGCATTTTGGAGCAGTGCTTCAGAGAAGAACTAGAGCAGATGAGGAGGGAGTACCAGTCAGGCGAGACTTACACGAGGATGACATAACCATACATGCACAATAAACGTTTTAACTTAGTGAATATGAAAAGCTAAAGTATAACAAAGAACTTTTTACTCCATCATATTTGGTGCCTCTCTACCCACACCTCAGCATCAACAAATTATTGCAAGCCAAAATCTGACCAATGAACTAGCGCTTTAGCTGTTATGATGTAATTTCTTAACAACAGATTGGAAAGATTATGTTCTAGCTGCCTGACATGCAATACTAGCCAAAATAAATGGCCTAATTGATCTCTCCTGAAGCTGTTTTTGCAGGCTGTTTGCTTGGAAAATTAATGTGCAAATAGGAAGCATGGCTCAAATTGGGACTAAATCAGTCTTTTGGTATAATTTGAAGCTTAATGTTCAGGCAAGCCTGCTGGGTATCCTCCACCCTAGCAGATTTGACATTTATTAGTTTATCTATATTTCCTTCCAACTGCTCAATTTCGAAATGTTATGGATTGAGAGAATATGCCGTTTTCCAGGCATCCAGTACAAAAGACCAAATCAACCTCAATAAACAAACCCATCAAAGAAAACACGTTCACTGTAACAGCTTCAGCTTTAAGACGTAGGCTACTGTACAGTACTACACGACTTTCACTCTCAAATTCTCTTTGAGATTCCTGTGACGGACCGAAGGCGGGTGATGCATTATAGATGAGACATCTAACACACACTTCTGCCACAGAGTCAATGCTCCCACAGCTTTCTGAAGGTGATCTCCTCTATTATATTTGCTAGGGTTCCAGGTGGTTCATGATGCCATTGCGTCTTTGAGACACATCGACGACACCAAAGCCAAGCTGGACAAAGGAGAGCTGCAACGAGACATTAGACAGATCCAGAGAAACATGATAGGACTGAAGGAGCCCTGATTGGATTATTCTTGTAGAAGACATATACACATATACAACCTGTGTGAGAACACAAAGTATGATTCAGCAGAATGTGGGCAGATGGACAATATAATCAAATAAGCTCTGCATTTGTTTTCTAGATTGAAAAAAAAAAGGATTTAGCCAGTTTGCGTGAGGTCATTTCCTTTAAATCTCTTTTTGCCAGACCAGACTTTAAAGTCAGATTCTGAGTGAACGATCATAGATCAAAGGTACAATTACGGCAAATCCAAGATTAGAAGCACAATACTTATGCAGACTCAATACTGAAAGACTAGGAAGAGGAATTGTTCTGTGCTTGTCTGCACATCCCAAGGCCAGTATTGATTGTAATGAATGCTGGAATAAACAAACAAGATCGCTTTGTTTTCGTTTAATTTTCCAAGCCACCAATGCATACTTGCAAAGCATAAATACACCCAACATAATAAGCCATTATTGTTAATTCCCTCTTTTTTTCTGTTTTCGTGTATGCGCTTTAATATTTCAGAGACTCGATGGCTTTCTACAGTCAACCATAGGTCAGTTCTGCAGAGATGAGTACAATCAGTTATTTGGAAATGACAGTGGAAAAAAACAGAGGTCCATTAGTTCTGCCAGTGCTTCTGTATGGCAAAGTCAACTGCGTTAGATAAAAAGCAATTAATTTGAATTCTTGACTTCTCTGACCATAATCTGACTATCTGAAGAGCAGATATCCCCCTGCTGCACTTTCAAATGCACCCAATAGTGATTCTGGATGCAAAGCAATGACTCTTTTGAGTTACATAATAGCAATAGCAGTAGATTTTGTTTATTATAGTCAGCTGAGCCCAGTGGCAATACTAATTATGGTGAAAAACTGTCTCTGTGGGGAAGGCACATAAAAATAATCCATTAATAATAATTCATTAACGTAATTTTTCATGTGTCAATGCGCATGTGAATGCAATACAATAAGCATAGGCTAATTCAGTTATACCATAAACTGCTATTAGAAGAGCCATTCATATAGATCAGATGTCTTTTTAAATTAGCTTAGCAAGAGATATCTGTACATAATGAAATGCACTTGGTCATGTAAAGACTTTCAGATTTGTAAACACATTGATCGTTGAGTAAACTGCTGAGTCTGTAGGAGATAAAGCAGAACAACTGGAGCTGTTTGACGGTTAGATGGTGAGGTGCAGATCTCTTGTGGGATGTGAGGACGCTGGACTGTCTCAGCTGGATGGGTAAAGGCGTCTGTGGAAATCCACCAGTCTGCTGTCTCCTTCTGCTGTAGCCTTCACCAACAGGGTCTACAAGACCAAAACACAATGCCATTCTTAAAGGGGTCATGACATTTGGATTTTTAAAAATGATTTTAATGTGTAATTTTAGGTTTACTTCATATTTACTTCAACGGTCATATATACGAAAAATGATTGTTCTGAACCCTCATTGTGACCCTTTGTATAAAACGATCCGTTTGTTCCTGATTCTGGGGACCTTCTGAAGGCTCTACAGACACTAATACAGTGGGGGAAATATTTATTTGATCCCCTGCTGATTTTGTAAGTTTGCCCACTTACAAAGAAATGAATGGTCTGTAATTTTTATGGTAGGTTTATTTTTACGTATAGAGACAGAATACCAACCAAAAAATCCAAAAAAAGCACATTATATAAAGGTTAGAAATTGATTTGCATTTCAGTGAGTGAAATAAGTATTTGACCCCCAAGCAAAACATGACTTAGTACTTGGTGCAGAAACACTTGTTGGCAAGCACAGAGGTAAGACGTTTTTTATAGTTGGTCAGCAGGTTTGCACACATCTCAGGAGGGATTTTGATCCACTCCTCTTTACAGAGCCTCTCTAAATCCTAAAGCATAATGTTTTCACTTCCGTGCTTGACTGTAGGGATGGTGTCCTTGGGATCATAGTCAGCATTTCTCTCCCTCCAAAAACGGCAAGACGAGTTAATGCCAAAGAGCTCAATTTTGGTCTCATCTGACCACAGCACTTTCTCCCGAGCCTTCACTGAATCATTTTGATGTTCACTGGCAAACTTTAAATGTGCCTTCTTGAGCAGGGGGACCTTGCGGGCGCTGCAGGATTTCAGTCCATTGTGGCGTAGTGTGTTACCAATGTTTTGCTTGGTGACTGTGGTCCCAACTGCCTTAAAGGGGTCATATGATGCGATTTCAAGTTTTCCTTTCTCTTTGGAGCGTTACAAGCTGGCTGTGCATAGATAAGATCCCTGAAGTTGCAAAGACTAAAGTCTCAAAACCAAAGAGATATTCTTTATCAAAGTTAAGACTCTGCCACGCCCCCCTAAAACGGCTCGTTCTAACACGCCCCCACATATCTACCTCACTATGTGGAAATATTTGCATAATGCCGCCCAAATGTGCACGCAAAGAAAGAAGGCATGGTTTCAGTAACCGCAGTTAGTGTTCAAGCAGCCATGTCAGGGAGACGCTGTGTGTTTCCAGGCGAAAGCAAAAGCACTTTATTTGGCCTTCCGAAAGTAGATGCATTTAGGAATCTTTAAGAACACTTACAACAGAACAGCAATGCATTTTATGGAAGACCGTTTCGTGAACCTAGGAGAGGAGGTAATACTGACTTTCCTATGACAATCTGGCACTTCTGAATCAGCTACTGTAAGTATGTTTTGTTATTAGTTTAAGTATTTGCCATTGACTGTTCAAATGCGGAGTTTTGCGCATCATGTGTGTGTGTGAGTGTGTGTGTGAGAGAGAGAGAGAGAGACAGGGTCACATCACAGTGAAGTCAGCTGTCTTAACTGCGGCTTGTGTACTGCATCATTACTGTGTCTGTCACGCGACTCTGTTCCCCTTTCGGGCTCTGTCTTTACATTTATGTTCAAAGCTGAAGCTCGCGATTATGGTAAGGGGCGTTACATTTCCGACGAGTGCTTGCGGTGTTCGGCCAATCACAATGCACTGGGTCAGCTGGCCAATCAGAGCAGACTGCGCTTGTCGGAAGGAGGGACTTTGTAGAAAACGAAGCGTTTGAGAGAGGCGGGGCATAGAGGACCTACAATAATGTACAGTATTTGAAAAATAATGTGTTTTTTGAACATTAAAGCATGTCAACATATTCTGTTACACCAAATACACAAAATAATGATCTTTAAAAAAGCATCATATGACCCCTTTAAGATCATTAACAAGTTCCTCTCGTGTAGTTCGGGCTGATCCCTCACCTTTCTCATGATCATCCTCACCCCATGAGGCGAGATCTTGCACAGAGCTCCAGACCAAGGCCGACTGATGGTTATTTTGTTTTTCTTCCATTTCCGAATAATCGCACCAACAGTTGTCTCTTTCTCACCAAGCTTCTTGCTGATGGTCTTGTAGCCCATTCAAGCCTTGTACAGATCTACTATATAATCTTGTCTCTGACATCCTTTGACAGCTCTTTAGTCTTGCGCATGGTGGTGGGAGAGGTTGGAATGGAAGATACAGATTGTGTGGACAGGTGTCTTATACACCTAATGAGCTGACATTCGGAGTAACTTCTTAAAGTGGCAGGACTATTAATCCTAATACAGTAGGTGGCTGAATTTGCAGTTTCAGCATGCTTTATTACATTAGAATTGAATCTGATTAGGGGAAACACAGCCTGAGTAACTCATTTGTTTTCAAGTAGAGCGAGTGGATGCAATTGCTCACATCTATCAGCTCCAGGTCATCTTTGGTGTGCAGGTGGCGCAGGAGGTACCAACGTGCCACTGACGCTATTGTTTCAGAGTTCCCTGAGGCTGAAGCATAAACAATCTTCTCCAACAGGCGACGGGTTTCCCTGTAGAAGAACAAAACATGATCAATCAGATACTAACCCAGTTTAACCTCTGATATCATAAATAAAGGTGATATATATTTCATATTTAAATAGACTAAATAAGAATGCAATGCCAAGACGAGGCAAACAATGAAATACAAACATGTGGCACAGAACAGGTCTGGCTGATCTGACATGTTGACTGAATATCAGGGTGACAAATGTGATTTGAACACAAAACCCTACTAAAGCTATATGCAAAAATCCTCTCAAATGCAGCAAGAGAGTGGCACAAAAGTACCTTGTGCTTTGTGTAATGGCCCTACCTGGCACCCATCTTTATAGAGAACTGCAGTAAGGCTTGGAAGAGCAGAGCTACTGGTGAGCTGCCCATCTTTAAGACTTCAGCACTGGCCTCCAACACCAGATCCTTCCACTCAGAGACACAAACACCAGCCTGTTGTCAGAAGTACAATTAGATATCTTTACACAGTATTTACTTGTATTGTAAAATGGTCTGTTTTAGTCTATAAACTTTGTGCAATAGGATTAAGAAATAAAAAATAAAAAAAAAGTCTTCTATAACAAGGATTTAAAAGGATTTTAGATGTATTTTAGCTGGCAAAGTTCAGACTAATATATGACCAGAGTCTGGATACGCTGAAGGCTGATACGCTTTAATTAAAAGCAATGAAAGGCTAGCCACAAAGTGTCTAATGGTCTAATTCAATTTAACAGGCAAAGCTGCAGTCAGCTAAAATTAAGGCAATAAGCTGACAGAAGATGGAGGGGAGAGGGATAGACAAAAAGAAAAGGGAGGGAGGAAGAGGAAGCAGAGGGAAAGGGAGAAAATGTGCAAGAAAGATGCCTGAAGGTGCTGTTAGAGGCTTAGCCCAAAATAATATAATGTTCATTTTTATTAGCGGTCACACAGACACTATTTTAAAATGCAGGCAAACTACTTTAAAATGTTACAAGGAAAACAGCAAGATGTATTACAAATGTAATAAAAAATTTATATAAAAATGACAAAGAAAAAATATTCCTGTGATGATCAAGCTTTTCAGCAGCCATTACTCCATTTTCTTCTTATTATCAATGTTTAAACTGTTGTGCTGCTTTATATTTTTGTGGAAACTTTGATACACTTATTTTTTCAGGATTCTTTAATCAATAGAAAGTTCAAACTGACAGCATTTATTTGAAATAGAAATCTTTTATAACATGTCTTTACTGTCACTTTTGATAAATTTACTGTGTCCTTGCTAAATAAAACTAATAATTTCTTTCAAAACAACATCTTACTGTCCCCAAACTTTAAATGGTATTATATATAATTAAAAGTTAAATTAACCAAACACATTAGTATGAGCGCAGAGTGAACTGATAACCTTGTTTAGCATTCCACTATTAGACTGTCAACAGCACTACAATTGGACTCCTTTCTTTCATCATTTTCCCCACGATTGTCTGCCATATTACAGTGCATGCTTGCTTGAACGTCTTTTCATAGCTGTTCATCCATCCAAGTCAGTATTTTATGAAGACTGCAGGATTATCACACAGTGATCTCATGAGTTATTATGAGCTGTATTCTTTCCTGAGTAAACCGTTCCTCTCTGTCTAACAGACGGTTAGGACAGGATTCAGACTGCAGCTGCCATATATTTGTGTTTGAAACCCCACTGCACATCCTCTGAGCTAACGTAAAGACTTGGGATTTGCAAGGTTTGACAGCTGTATAGAGGTACTCCATCTACAAGAAGAACTTAAAAGAAACCACAGCAAAAAAAGAAAAAAAAGAAAATCTATTTTCACAAAGAAAGTAGTGTTACTTTTTCTATTCTGCATTATTCTTCAATCATTAATATTCAGGTAAATTAGTAACTGCATGTCTGAAGTCTAAGACCACATGTAGACTTTGTATTTGACATTTAAATTTAACACACACACACACACACACATATATATATATATATATATACATAAATCAACAATTTATATTATATTTTTTATTGTATTTACATTTTTTAAAATCTGTCTGTTTACTTGTACTGTGTTTAAATGATTTTAGTCATTTGGGCCACACTGTATATTATAAAAAGCGTCTTGAGAAAACTGTGTCCATTTCTCCCAACATCCCTGTACAAGATAGATCTGGTACTCACCAAACATGGCATGAGCGCTAGCAGGGCTAGTCGGAGCAGGCTGCTCATCTTCCCAAAGTGGTCACCGAGCTGAGAGGCCAGCTGAAGACTCTTTCTATATGCCACAGAGGCCTGAGCCAGCAGACCCTGAGAGCGGTACACTTCTGCCAACCACTGAGAGACAGCGAGATCAAATTAACAACTCTCTAGTTGCCACATGTCTAAACCTTGTTAAACCTCCTTCCAATATACAGTATAAAACCATTTGTTGGTTTCATTGAAAATCTCCTGTGTGATTTAATAAGGTGTGAAATTAACAGCTGATAACATTCAGCTTTGACCAGGGGAAACCAAAATGGCAACATTTAAAAAGAAATATGTATAACATAGCAAGATTCACATTCACATCGACTTTTACTCTGAAATCAAACTGACACCAAGCTCTCCTCATGTGAGATGCTGAGTGTACGTACATGCCAGGCGGACACAGATGTGTGGTTGGCCATGACCGCAGCACTGAGCTGATCCAGCACCGCAAGAGGAACACAGTTACTGGCTTCAGACAACAGGAGGCGCTCACACTGAACCTGCCTTAACATCAAGAACACCACGGGATGCTCTGGAGAAACACTCAGAACCTGAGAGAGGAAGAGGGAAGTATACAAACGGTTAAAGGGACACAAAGTAAATACATGTTTGAGTTTTACTTCCTAACCAGTATGACAGCATTAGCTTCTCTGCTCCTCACCAACTTTATTGTCTTATCATTACCACAGGCTGACTGGTGTGCAACATCAGAATCAGAATCAGAAGAGCTTTATTACCAAGTATGTTTACACACACAAGGAATTTGACTTGACGACAGGAGCTTCCAGTGTAGAAGAAAGTACAAACATAGTGCAGACATACTCTCTTGATGTCTGATTTGGTAGCTGAACCAAACCAAACATGAGTTGATGTTCCCAGGAAAATATCAGAATTTGAGGTGAGCTTGTCTGATATTTGTGTTAAACAACACAAATGTCATATGATCTCAACATTATCATCATTTTAAACATATTTGTCTATACTTTGCCTAAAACTTACAAATACTTTTAAAAGACTTGTGACTCAATGTATATTTTTTCGTCGTGCTTAGAAGACTTTCTAGCATCTAGCAAAGTGGAAACGTGGTAAGTGTTACCTTAAAGATCCATTTATACTTAGATTTAACCATTAAAATGTTTTTTTAATGGTGTAACCTAATGCAGTACGATATAAAATAACATAAAACCAGTTAATTTCGATCAGTGGTTTTCCTGGAGGCCCCCAGCACTGCACATATTCATGTCTCCTCTGTCTGTCACACCTATTTCAAGTCTTGCGGTATGTGTCCATTGGCACCGATTGAGCAGTGCAAAGTTTCAGTTCTTTTGTACCAGATTTGTGGGATTGACAGTGAATTGAAGAACCAGTTTAGAGTGACCAAGAGCATCTAACTTTTCCAAGCTCAAATTTATGCAAACGACAGGTGAAAAACAGTAGGCGGCAGCCATTCGCTGTGAGATGCATGTTGTGACTGTCATCTGTCATGAGCATTTCAACCTGCTTATTTACTGCATAAATCATATTGTTCACATATACAATTTTTTATTCAGATTTTAAATGCAGTTTCATGCATTTTACTAGATTGGCTGGGTTAACAAAAGTGTATTTAATTAAGACATTGGGCCTCATTTACAAAATGAATGTACGACAGAAAATTGAATGTACGGTCAATTTATCAATAGTAATGGACGTGAGCAGTGGCTACGATCAAATCTCACGTCAGCTCTCAGCTCATGTACACAAGTTTTTGAGTTTTGACCAGAACTTGCGTATACAGCATAGTAAATCTGGCGGACATTGTCCTGACTGATAACCAAAGCTCATTAGTCGATCATTAACCAGTAAGATTAGAATGTCATTTTTTTCAGGGCTTTAGCTTTATATGCGCAAATAGCAGCATAAACAACAGACCATGAGGTTTCACACATCGTCACATCACACACCTGCAGCGCTTCAATGAACGGAAATTAAGTATATAAAATAAATTATATTTAATATATAATTTTAATAATTAAAATAGAAATTATAATTAATTATAAAATAATTAGCAGATTAACAAAAGAAAAATAGGCTATGCTCGTTTTGTGACACAATGCATTTTATTTGTTTTCTTTATTTTATTAAATCCAGGCAGGCACCTCGTGCCCACACACAACATATCAGTTCTAGTGTTGCTAACTGGACATTTCAGCCATTCATCACCAAACTAAAATGCAGTCAACCAAACATAAAAGTTCCACTGCTCAATTTAAAAGGTCCACTGTAAAATCAGCGTGCAGCACCCCAACAAACACATTTTTGTGCACATGGAGATGACAATGTTTTACGTGGATGATGGAACACGAGTGAAGTACAAGTCCTTGTTTACATAATGAATAAGTTTAGCAATCAAATGTTACACAGCAAAAATGGAAACATTTGAATTCTTGTCGAATGAGAGAGTCTCATGAGCCCAGTGCCATTTCAGTTTCACTTTAAATAAATTCATTTTAGCTTGGCGTTTGTATGCTGTTTATAATGAATGCCACTATAGCCTAATTTGTGTTTTATTTCATAGCTTAATATCTAACTTTATAGCTGCTTATTTTTCATTCTTGTTCCGTTCTGAATACCGTTAAATTTAAAGGATTTGTTGTGGAGTGAGGGGAACTAAATAGGCTATATAGTGTTTATAATGTTTCGTTATATTTACCAGTATTTAATATAGATAAATTAACGTAATTGTTTACAATTATGAGGTTAACGGGTGTTTTTGGAGTAAGATAATTTTTCTCTTTCATGAGCTTACTTCCTCTTCTTGGCTGGATTACTTTCTCTATGTCGTAAACTCTAGGGCAAGGCTTTTAAACACGGGTGTTTTTAGGGGCGTGAAATTCAAATGACAATTGTTTTCAGCCGCTACATTTATCAACATACGATCATTCGTACGATGGGATTGGTAGCATACAAATGTTTCATAAATCACACATGAATCCTGTAGTAATTTGATTTGTGAGCTCAGATCTGCGCTCGTTTCTGTGTTAGAGGCCCACTATCTTTACTTTGGGCATTAAACATAAAGCTTGTCAAAAATAAAGGTGTCATTTTTGATTGATGCCACAAATTTATGGAACATAACTTCCCTTTTCAAATTCTGTCATTTACTAACCCTCAAGTTGTTCCAAACCTGTATGAGTTTCTTTCTTCTGTTGAGCACAAAAGAAGATAATTTTGAAGAATGTTGGCAGCAAAACAGTTGACTTTAGCCATTGACTTCCATAGTATTTTTTTCCATACTATGGAAGTCAATGGCTGCTGTCAACTGTTTTGAAGAATTTTTCATTTTGGGGTGAACTATCCCTTTAAAATGTGCTATATAAATTTTGAGACTTGAGAGAGCCGAGTTTAGTTTCAACCCCAACTAAACACACCTGAACCAGCTAATTAAGGTCTTCAGGATCACCAGAAACTTCCAGGCAGGCATTTTGGGGCAAGTTGGAGCTGAACTATCCAGAATATTGGCCCTATAGTAGCAAGATTGGACACTCCTACACTACAGAACAGCTCTAGCATTTTGAGCAGACAGATAGCTACAATAGATGGATGCTAGACAGATGGTGCCGTGTCAGTACATGAAACAGGCACACGGTTCTGCTCTGAAGCCCAAGAACAGGTCAACCTGTCTGTGTTTGCACCTGTGCCCGATTCATACAAGAGAGAGATGCATCAATGGGGGACGGCGTGACACAGAAAGAGAGAGCATGCATGTGTACATGTACCTGGGAGCAAAGAGTCTCTGCTATACAAGAGAGAGATGCATCAATGGGGGACGGCGTGACACAAAGAGAGAGCATGCATGTGTACATGTACCTGGGAGCAAAGAGTCTCTGCCTGGTCATATTGGCTGCTCTGTTTGAGTCCAGTCACGGCTTGTTGCAGCACCCATCCCTCCAGGGCCTGAGCCAAGAGCCCGTCCTCTGCCTGCAGGCTCTTCACTGAGAACAGATCGTACACATAACGCACATAGCCTTAGAGTCGTGCTCCCATCAGCATATATACACATACACTGACATGACATTCTCAAGTCTCACTGACCTTTTTCAGACACCAGGGTCATGTGCGCCCTCTCCAGATCTTCTCTGCGAGGGGCGGAGCCTGTGAGTAAGCATGCGGTGTTCTCTGTGTGACAGGCGGCCATTAGCCCTGCCCACCCAGCAGGATCATCTGCATTTGTCATACAGAGAGAAAGACACAGGACACCCTCAATCCAACACTGAATCGCTGCCATCCTACCTAGGCTGCAGACAAATCTTTCATCTGGTTGATATATCTATGTTTCAGCATCTCCTCTCTCTGCTCAAACTTTTCACATAGACTTGGCTTCTCTTTAAATACACTCTATGCATTACACTTGGAACTTACTCCTGCTGACATGTTTAATGCAAGGTTCTTACTATCCAAATGGAATATTTTCATCTTTTAGGGTTATAGAAGAGTGTGTTCTGTCCAAAACTACATTAACAACCTTCTTGAACAAGAAGCCAAAGCTCATTACAACTTCAACATTAATTCTTATTTGCATATTTCAAGGTTCCCATGCTTTAAAGTCAACATTATGTCATTAAATGCCAAGAGACTGACTTTCCTAGAAAGAGATTTTGGTCGGTTTCCCTTAGTCTGCTATTAGTCTGGATTAGAAAATGACAGGATCTGGGTCTTGGAAACTCTGTCTCTGAATCTTCCGAATCTTTCAGTTAGTGACTTGTTATTTAGCAGATAACCTGAGAACTGATCCAGCATGTCTGATTGTAACTCGGTTTACCTGGACACAGCAGTACAGCTCTCTGGATTGTTTTCAGAGCATTGCGTCTTCTGTCCTCACCAGAGTGCCGGCCTGAGGCCAGTTGATTCACTCCACTGTACAGCAACGCCCTCTACAGATGAAAAGAGTTGAACTCTTTAATAGACGCAGATCTTGACACAAGATTTCATCCACAAATTTTAAATTACCTTTCCAAACGTCAAGCTGGCATGACATGCCACACTGCCGGCCACAGCACCTCCCTGATGAAAATAAGAACACTTATAATCAATACTTTTATAACAGGTGAACTATTCCTTTAAGAATACGAGTTCTCCTAAAATATGTGTGAATATATATGAAAGCTGATATGAGAATACTCACATCGGCTTTGTTGGGGCAGTACTGTGGGACCAGTCGGGAGAGAAGAGCCCAGAGAGATGGATTTCCTGGGTTCCTACAACATGGCAGATGTCAAACATATATATTTTTATTATTAAAAAAATGGCTCAAAAAAGAAAAAGAAGAATTCTTGTAATTCTGGGGTGTTCTGGTACCTCATTTGACATTTGGGTTAATTAACCAAATGCAATGATTCATAGCTGAGGTTAATTAGATTAGAGCGTCTTCCCTTTAATAGCATTTGAGTTGTTTTCACATCTTTGTACGAGATTAAAGGAGGACATTGAAAAGTCACTTGCTATTGGACAAATAAAGAAGAGCGTTTAATTTAATCAAAGTCCTCCATTCCCCACTCAACAAAACATAACGAGGGTGGACGAATATTCAGTAAGTGAAGTGTCTGGGCTTCAGCTGATCAGTAACAACTGAAGGTCTATTTTGATCTCAATCTGGCTCCAAGCAGATTTTCCTGCAACAACTAATCTAATCTAATCTAATATAATAATGTTTTTGAAATATAATATAATATAATAATATACTGTATTTTTTATGTTTTTGAATGAAGTCTCTTATGCTCACTAAGGCTTCATTTATTTGGTCAAAAATACAGTAAAGACAGTACTATTGTGAAATATTATTACAATTTAAAATAATGTTTTCTATTTGCATATATCTTAAAATATAATTTATTCCTGTGATGGCAAAGCTGAATTTTCAGCAGTCCTTACTCCAGTCTTTAGTATCACAAGACCCTTCAGAAAACATTTGAATATGCTGATTTGCTGCTCAAGAAACATTTATTATTATTGTCAATTTTGAAAACAGTTGTGCTGCTTCCATTTTTTTTTGTAAACCATGTTAAATTTTTCAGGATTCTTACACTAACAGGAAGTTCACTTTTGATCAATTTAATGTGTCCTTTGCTGTATAAAAGTATTAATTTAATAATATAAAGATAATAAACGCTGAAAGATTCTATGCAACAAAATTACAGGTAATCAGAACATATCTGAATAGTATGAATATTAATAGTAATATGAATAGTACTTAATATAATATGTACTTTTATATATCTTAAAATACTAATATATTATATAATAGCTAGGTGAAGCAAGATTTTTGGACACTGATAAATTTATAGTATTGTTTGTCGCATTTTGTTAGAACAAAAACCCAGATTAACACAGAAGCAAAAGTGATAGATTCTTGTTGCTTTATCACATTGTATCAAATTAGGAGACACAGTATCTCTAAATATTATACAGTACCTGTGTATAGCCCTAGCAGCCTCCCTGTGTACGCCGCTAAAGTTGCCCTGCAGGGCCAGCAGGGTGCAAGTGAGCAGACAGCGCTCCTCCACAGCGCCTCCTATAGGTTCCCCCAGTTTTAGCAGCTCAGTAAGCGTAGCACTTGCCAGGGTAACATCACCAAGAACCAAACCCAGAGCACACAGACACTGCAGACTCTCTGGTACTGGCTCTTTCAGCATGGAGCTACACACACAAACATAAACAAGAGGAGAAGGGTTTTGCTTTTGACGGCTGAAGCAGAAAATGTGCTGCTCTGAGACAGCTGAGTAGTTAGTTTACCACTTGAAGAGAAGCGTTTTGGCATGATCCATGCTGCCCAGCCTGTGCTGTATCAGGGCAAGTGCAGTGAGTATACAGGCTTTTTCCTTCTCGCTAGAGGCAACTATAAGGGCTTTCTCATAGGCTGGAAATGGACACAAACACCATCAGCAACACAATCACAAGCTTGAGTACTTTCAGATGGAATTGTGGGTACTATTTGAGATGGTACCAGTCAACAATCACAAAATTGCAATGACTGCTCACCCTGAACGCTCTCTGGCAGGCGACCGATTCTGAAACAAGAGAGCGCAAGCCCGATGAGATCATGGAGCTCCTCTAGTGGTGTGGAGGAATAAATACGCACTGCTTCTTCCCACTGTCCATCATCACTGGCCGTGACATAAGAAAAAATATATATTACTTCGCACTGATAACTCTAATGATATTGCTATGGATGAAATGACTGTCAGCATAGTTGTAGGAAGTGAGTTTTACCTGAGGGCACGTCCATAACCCCTCAGAGCAAAGCTGAGCTGGTCTGTATGAGGGGACGCCTGAAGCAACTCAACAGCTCTTTGGAGAACAGAATATATCCAAGAACGATTTAATACCAGTGTGGTCCAGATTAGTGTCAGAAACTGGCCATCTGGCTGGACAGAATTTCCAAATGTATAAATAGCTAGAGGTAACAAACCTGCGATATGCCTCGGTGGCCTGTTTCTTCAGCTGCAGGTGTGTGTTCAGGTATCCGAGCATGATGAAGGCGTCTGGGTCTGTCTGAATCCTCTCTGGTGTGAAACAGAGAGAGTACACTGAGCTTCATTACCTCACTTCTTCTTTAAATAATTTATCATTGTCACATGGATCATTTCCTTTATATTCAGGGAGAAACACATTTTTAATTGTGTCTAGCCATTCCACCTGCATTCCTGGTGAAATCATTCAATACAACAGGGGTCTTTAACTGGTTTCCTATAAAACATGCATATAGTGCCCCGTTCATGTATTGACATACTTTATAATGGTTACAGATTATAGATAATGTATTCGTATTACTTAAAGCATTTCATGTGGGTGAGAGAAAGAAACTTTATTTCAAATTTTAGCTTTGGTTAAAGATATTTTAGTATTTTTTCTTCTTTTTTTTTTTTTACAAAAATTGGAGATCACACAATAAATTACAGACCCATAATAACCCTTGCAATATTTTAAAACAGTATGCGGTGTTTGTGTTCTCATACCAGTGTACTTGCTCAGAGCCACCTGGGCTGCAGAGATGGCGTTCATCTGGACTATGTTGTAGAGGTAGAGCTCAGAGTCTCTGTTGCTCTTGTCCAGCAGTGTGGAGCAAACCCAGTATGCATAACCCTTCACTCCCTCCGTCTAACATCAAATAAACATGTTACTGCAAGCAAAACATTGATCAATTATCTGATCCTAAAGAAGAAACTACGGAACCCTTCAAAAGTTTGGGTCAGTACTTTTTTTTTTTTTAAAGAAATTCATACTTTTATTCAGTAAGGATGCATTAAATAGATTAAAAGTGACAGTGAACACATTTATAATGTTATTAAAAAAATTCTCTCTCAAATAAGTGGTGTTCTTTTGAACTTTCTGTTCATCAAAGAATTCTAAAAAAGAAAAAGCACAACTGTTTTCAACAGTGATAATAATAAGAATAATAATCAGCATATTAGAATGATAGTCATAATATGATCAGCATATTATGACTGAAGGATCATATGACACTAAAGACTGGAGTAATGGCTGCTGAAATGTCAGCTTAGCCATCACAGGAATACATTACATGTTAAACTATATGCAAAAAGAAAACAGTTCTTTTAAATTGAAATAATATTTCACAACTTTACTGTTTTTTTTAAAGGGGTGGTTGACTGCGATTTCACTTTTTTAACGTTAGTTAGTGTGTAATGTTGCTGTTTGAGCATAAACAATATCTGCAAAGTTGCTGTGCTGAAAGTTCAATGCAAACGGAGATATAGTCTTTTAAAATTCTGTCAGTTTAATGCCTACAAAAACGGCTCATAGGGACTACAACAAGTTACTTCCCGGGTTCGTGACATCGCAAACCCAGACAAACCCCGCCCCCGGAAACACGCTACAAAGGGGGCGAGGCAATGCTGCACTGCTTTAGAAAAGAGGAAGAGAAAACTAGGGGTGCACGTAAAAATCTATTCATATATGAATCGTGATTCTGTCTTCTAACGATTCTAATGGATTCACAAGTTTCAAAATCAATGTTCAAAAGCAGCGGTTCTCAATACTGTTCCTCGCGTCCCCTGCTCTGCATCTCTCTCTCTCATTCAGCTCAGCTCCAACAATGAACTGTTCCATTTATACACTTATTTTCACATAGCTATGAGAAGCGTTATACATGGACGCGCTTGCGGTTGCCGTACTGTATTAAACCTTTAATCAG
Organism: Sinocyclocheilus rhinocerous; assembly: GCF_001515625.1. NCBI lineage: Eukaryota > Metazoa > Chordata > Actinopteri > Cypriniformes > Cyprinidae > Sinocyclocheilus > Sinocyclocheilus rhinocerous. Next base: position 1,173,777 of record NW_015642610.1, read on the forward strand.
CTTTAAATAAAACCGTATATTAAAAGCTAACAGAAGCAGTAGCATTTACAAATAACATTGTATCTAAAAGTATGAGACAACAACAATCAAAAAACATACCATTAAAAGCCGTGCTTGCACAGGTTCTGCATGATCCTCTTCACTAATATCCTCTGCAAACTGGGCTCAAACTGATAAGCAATATAGATGATGCCATTGTTTACAATACAACCGGAGCACATGCCTCTG